>NC_048223.1:46220006-46255146 GCF_002007445.2 Ailuropoda melanoleuca
GAATGAAACATGAGAGACTATGGACTATGAGAAACAAACTGAAGACTTCAGAGGGGAGGGGGGTGGGGGAATGGGATAGACTGGTGATGGGTAGTAAGGAGGGCACATATTGCATGGTGCACTGGGTGTTATATGCAACTAATGAAGCATCGAACTTTACATCGGAATCCGGGGATGTACTGTATGGTGATTAACATAATATAATAAAAAAAAATCATTAAAAAAATTTAAAAAAAATAAAAAAAAAGAAAAGAGACTAAAAAATTGCCAGAGTAATTCTTTTAGTTTTAATACTTGTGGAATTTCTTACTCAAGACTGAATTTGAAGTTCAATACTATGTAATTATTTGGCATTTCCCTGAAACACAAAAACAAGATTGATATTTGAGGGGGCTCAGACCAAGAGGTTAAGCTCTTGTTCTTTCCAATCCACCACTGAGTGTTATGTCATTTTTCTTTAATTGATATGTATAGAATGATGTACAGTATACTTTACCCCATTAGATAAGCTAAATACTTAGCGAAGTGGTAACAAAACAGAATCAAAATGGCATTAGCATCTATTCCCTAAGAACATCAAGAATCTATTATAATGTATTTTCCAGTGGAAAAAATACATCGTTATGGTGGACATTAAAGATTTTGCTCTCAATTATATAGAAAATCCACATGTGCTGTTGAAGTCATTATCTGCGAATGGAAGACTATTGATAAACTGTACCATAGTCATTTTTGGCAATATCTATCTTTATTTTTTTTTTAATTTCACTGAGTATATTTCAGGACCAGTGAAAAATTAGAATGATGGGTTAGAGGAGTCATCTGACACTAAAATTATAGGTACACACATGTGCATACACATGTATGGATATATACAAGCATACACACATAGACTTACACATAAATAAAAGAAATCCACAATAAATATTCTGAAACAGTTTTACAACCAAAACTGAGCGGATTCTCTCCTTCCTAATAGTATATTATTGATGTCTGTACAAACTACAAGAAACCTGGTGTCCAGATGCATGTTTCCTGTTGTTACATATAAAACCCCCCTTCACAGCTGGTGACTGCAAATGAGCTTAGGAAGCAGATGATGGCAATAAACTAACTCAGTTCAGAGTTCCTCAGAACAGCCAGCTGCTCTAACTGTTCGTATCAGACCCCATCACCCACTGGGCTTCTAAAGATGACAGGAAAACGTCTTTCAAGAAGTTTCATTTTTACTGAGTTCCAACTAAATGCCATGCGAGCATCCGGTACTTCTCATAGGGGTATCATTGTAGCTGCCAGATACCTCAGTTGAATTTAGGTTGGAAAGGAGACCTACCTTCTTCCCCAAATTCTCCAGGCTGCTCTTTGACAATAGCAATGGGTTATATCACAAAAAGTATAGTTTGATTCGATTTTCCCTGAACTGCTTCAGTTTCGAGAGGGTAAGGAAAAGACTGCATGCGTGGGTGTGTGCCTCTCACCGTGTCCTGCAAATGGGGGATCTGGGCACTGCGGGGCCACCTGCTCACTTTCTTCTGGATCCAGACTCAGAAGGAAGTGTGTTGTAGCAGGCCAAGCACAGTGCTGGACCCTAGACTGGAAGCTTGATGTCCAGCAGACTGCCCTCCAGAAGTTTGCTTTTGCAGCCACTGCCATCTATAAACAAGAGAGGATTATATATCATCTGTACAGTGAGGATATTGGACCCAATAGCACCTCGTTCAGACAAGTGATGCATTACCCCACATTAAGTGCTCCATTCTCATAACAAGTAATGAGTCCCACTGAGTGCAGGCACCTTGATGTACTTTCTGTGAAGGGCCCCAGCCTGGGCCCTGTGCTCCACAGATCCTCTTTTTTTTTTTTTTTTTTTTTAAAGATTTTACTTATTTATGTGACAGAGAGACGGGCCAGCGAGAGAGGGAACACAGCAGGGGAGTGGGAGAGGAAGAAGCAGGCTCCCAGCGGAGGAGCCCAATGCGGGGCTCGATCCCAGAACGCCGGGATCACGCACTGAGCCAGAGGCAGACGCTTAACAACTGCGCTACCCAGGTGCCCACTCCACAGATCCTCTTGGGAGTTTCAGTTCATTGGCCTGTGAACTTGGTGCTGGAGATACCGTGGATGAATAGACAGGGCAAGAAAAAGTCCACCGTTGCTTCTTTGCCGTGCTATGTCCTCAACAAAGTAAACCGAACTTTCTCAAATACCCAAGCTTTTACCACAAGAAAACGTGAAAATATATAAAGAGATGTAAAGACATAATGGGGTGATTCGAAAATAATTATAAAACGGAGGAGAAAGTATATTCATCTACCTACTTAAAAACCTATCTTACTCTAGGTGCCCAGGAAAGTAATTTGCACAATAGAAGGTGCTCAATAAATGTTTGTTGGCTTGATTTTTTAATTTTAATTAGCTGATGATGGTACCTACATAATGGAGCAAGTTAAGGAAGTGACACATATGCCGGGGGAAGATTATATAATCCACAGGTGGAGAACTATTTGACTGTTTTGGACCATGTCAAGTGATCATATTCCATCTTGCCTTTTGTGGACTCTGTGTCCCCTTGTCTTGTATCATCCTGTGTACAGCACAGCCAAGAGGACGAAAGATCTGAAAATGCAAGAATTATGTTAACTGTAAAATAACTACCAAGTTCCTTGTGTAGCTTTGATGCAAAAAAAAAAAAAAAGTCATTCTTCCAGCCTACTAAGAGCTAGAAACAACAATGCAGGGAAGGAGACCAAGTACAGAAATGCATATGGGGACAACAGAATGCTGCCATGTGGGAAGTATTTCCTGAGCAGCATGTAACCACTACTTCGGCAGAGAACCCTTGNACATGTAACCACTACTTTCGGCAGAGAACCCTTGGAGTGTTCGAGTACAATAATAAACACACAAAGCTTCTTAAATGGATTAAATAGATAATATTTTAAGGTAAATCTGAAAGGAGATGTTTAGTAAGTACAGGGCCGACTCTTGAGTTGAACCCCGAACAAAGATTTCTTGCTGAGCTCTACACGTATTAAGAATTGAAAACGGGAAAAAAACCAGAACACTCACGTACATTTTTTTTTTTTAATTCTAAAGAGTGAGAGTTGTTCTTTACAATGATTGCACAGATGAGTACAAAATCCCAAAGTGCCTGGAGAAATTTAAAAAAGGAATAAACTAGATTTACATTCATTTCTGCGCTAAATATATTTTGTTGAATGCTAATATTTTGATGACCGTCAAGCGATGGGGAATGCTTAATGCTGCAAGCATTTATTATTAGCTACCTTTTCTGCACAAGACAATGCACTTTGTGATTTGGGAAAAAAGGTAAGACACTTTTCCAGCTGGCTTATAATTCATTAGTGGGGCTATGTAAACATACAACTATTTTATAGAATTGTGTGGTAGTCATAATTTGAAATATTCTTACTTTTTTTTAAAAGATTTTATTTATTTATGTGACAGAGAGACAGTCAGCGAGAGAGGGAACACAGCAGGGGGAGTGGGAGAGGAAGAAGCAGGCTCACAGCAGAGGAGCCTGATGTGGGACTCGATCCTGGAACGCCGGGATCATGCTCTGAGCCAAAGGCAGACGCTTAATGACTGCGCTACCCAGGCGCCCCAGGAAATATTCTTACTTTTAAATAAGATTGGAAGTTTGGATATTGATCAATCTCATTTTTGAGGCATAAAAGAACTTTCCATGATCTGCTTAAGCAGAGATTTAATTAGGTCTCAGAGAAATCAGAAGTAAGCTTTACTAACTCCCTACTGCTTTCAGAATTAATTATAGATTTTCCCACTTGTTTCTAAAAGTGTTTTTTGTCACGACCCAAGCTTTCTACCATTGTCTCTCAAGACTCCTGTGTAAATGCCCAATAAAATAGAATTTAGATTTGTATTCCCTGACCACAGTCTATGCTTTCCTGACAATGCCGTTGCCTGTGCCCTAGGATATCACTCAAAGTACTGAAAATTCTCTTTTTAGATGTAAGTCAATGTCAACCGCTCTCATGAACATTATTCTAACACCTTTGTTTCTGTTTTAGAATCGTAATACTTTGCTCGAATTTCTCTTTCAAAGTACCAATTATGCAGATTGAAAACACTTGGCCTAATAGAAAGCTCTCTGTAAATAGTGTTTTTTCTTCTCTCTTTTCTTGTCTTCAAATATCTGATAAGTAACCACATGTATCAAACAGTTTGGTGCTAGTTGAACCTCAAGGGACTCAGGATCCAGAGAGAAGTAAGTCAGCAGAGGAGATGTGCGGTGTAGCCGAGGACAGACGGAGGCAGACAGCGTAGAGGACACAAGGAGAAGGAGCAAATGAATCAGAAATTACAAAGTCATGAAACATACATAATGCCTTCCCAAAGCCCAAGAACTGAGGGACAACTGGAGAAAGGAGTGCGTTTGCAGGGATGATGGGAGAGTAGTCTAAAGAGCATGGAAGACGGTCATGAACTGTCCTGTGTGATGATAAGCAAGGGAGAGCTGTGATTGACATGCAGAGGACTGGGTGTGCTTCCCGGAGGGCCATCATGGCATCAGTGCGATCATAATTACAGGGGCTGGAAAAAGAGAGTAAGGCTCTGGGGGGAGGTTAGGGAAGAAATGATGAGGGCCTGGCTGGACAGTGAATGGGGAGGATGGGGCCCGGATGGAGAAGTAAGTTGAATGAGCCATGTAGCTGGCCTGGGAAATGGTATTCCTCTGTTCACAGAGAGAGAGGGCTTACACATGGGAACTCAAAGAGAAACGGGGAGGATGATACTTTCTGTTGACACCTTATGAATTTAGGGGGAGACCTTTAGTAAGTAGTTAAGTGTACGCAAGTCTGAAACAAGGTTGTGCTACAAAGAGAGACTCCCTGAAGGGAAGGAAGCCTGACCTGGAGTTTGTGTGATTCCAACACCCTGCCTTTCATCCCAGCGTGAAGCCTTTCTCCTCAGTTTTGCATTTCCTATTTCCAGAGCTGGAGACCTTTCACATCCTCACAAAGTTGACTTCAGCCATCTGGATGGATCTGCTTCCAGAAGGGGCTTTGGAAGAGGGAAATTCATGGTTATTTTCTTCAGAGACCCTTTGAAACTGTAGTTAAGGGCATAGACATCGGCGTGGTCCTGCGTTCAAATCCTTTGTTGAAATGCTTTCTTCAAAAGCAGGACAAATTATTTAAACACTTTAACAGTTGGCTGGTCATTTATAAAATAGGAACTTTTTTTTTAAAGATTTTATTTATTTATTTGACAGAGACAGCCAGCGAGAGAGGAAACACAAGCAAGGAGAGTGGGAGAGGAAGAAGCAGGCTCATAGCAGAGGAGCCTGATGTGGGGCTTGATCCCATAACACGGGGATCACGCCCTGAGCGGAAGGCAGACGCCCAACGACTGAGCCACCCAGGCGCCCCAAATTAGGAACATTTCTAAAACAGGAATAACTGATTCTTAACTTACTGTTAGGTAGTGAGGGATAAACACAAAACGTACATACAGTTCTTACCAGAGACCTTGGCACATAAAAAGAATCTCCAAAAAATGATAAATAGCGTTGGCTGGATGGTCTTCCTCCTCTTCACCATTTTATCCTCTCTCATGCTTGGTTCTTACTAGTTCTATCAGTGAGGTGAGCTGGCAGCTTACACTGTGTCAGTGAGAACTTTTTGATATCTTCCAGCAAATGGTTTTATGTTTCCTAGAATCTTGTTCTACTCTCAGAATAGATTTCCATTATCATATCACAATATCCCCTATTTGTTCTTCCCTTCTCTGAGAAACTAGGAATAATATGTCAAATTCTGAAAAACGTTTTGATGATTCCACTCTAATGTTCTTAATTTTCTGTAATACAGAGAGATATTAGACTACTAAAATGTTCTTAGTTCACATATTTTGAAGGTGCCCTTTAAGTTATTTATAAATTCTATTATTGCCTAAATAATTTGTCTAACAGCCCAACTCATCTTTATATGTATGCCTACCCCACCTCATAACATTTTTTTGCATTTCTTTTTTTTTTTTTTTAAAGATTTTATTTATTTATTTGACAGAGATAGAGACAGCCAGCGAGAGAGGGAACACAAGCAGGGGGAGTGGGAGAGGAAGAAGCAGGCTCACAGCGGAGGAGCCTGATGTGGGGCCCGATCCCACAACGCCGGGATCACGCCCTGAGCCGAAGGCAGAGGCTTTAACCGCTGTGCCACCCAGGCGCCCCTTTTTTGCATTTCTAATAGTATAAATTGGTATTGCAGAATCTCTAATGACAAACACATAAATTTAGAATTTATGAAAACTCATGTTACTACAATATATATGTTCAAAATTAAATTCAAAGTATGGAAATGTCATGCAATTTATATTACTAAAAATACAGTTATCACATTTGGCTCAGATTTAAGTGAGCAAAGAACAAATCACTTATAGAGGTGGTTATAAGATCAATAAAGGCAGGATTTGTCTCTATGATGTTGTACAGCATTGAATTTGTAGAGACAATTACAATCCCCTGTAATTTTTTGAGAGAACAGATGGATGAATGAATGGATGGATGAACAAAAAAAATGTGTAAGGATCTTGAAATTGCCGGAGTTGAGTTTCCAAAACAAGTATGTTGTTCTGACTTTTTAATTTTTTTTGTGTGTCTGTAGGATTTTTAAGATAATCAGGTATAAGATACACATTATGTTACAATTAATTGAGACTCAATCAATATGGGTCACCGAGTTAGTTTTCTGTTGCTGCCTAACGAATTAACACAATGTTGGTGGTTAAAAAACAGCCCCAATTTATTAGTTTATGGTTCTGTAGGTCAGCGAGCCAGCACAGTGTAGCTATGGTTTCTGTTTGGGATGCCGCACGCCTAAACCAAGATTTTGGCTACGCTGGGCTCATATCTGGAGGCTCTGGGGAGAATCCTCTATCGGTCTCATTTAAGTCGTTGGCAGAATTCAGCTCCTTGAAGCTCCAGGAATGACGTCCTGCTTTTTTTTTGCTGGCCATCTGCTGGGGACCACTTTCAGCTCCTATAGTCTCCTTGTAGGGCCCTGCACGGTGGCCCTCCATCTCACCAACAAAGAGAAAACATCAGATCCCTCTCCAGCTTGGAAACTTGAACTTCCACACCTGCTACCAGCCAGACCAAGCTCTGGGATGAAAGCAGTCACGTGATGAGATTAGCAGTACCCAGATACTCCTTTTTTTTTTTTTTTTTAAGATTAACTGATAAATGACCTTACTTACATCTGGAACATGCTTTCTATCCTGTGATATAATAGAACCAAGGAAAAATACCATGGGGTAGAGCCATTTTAGAATTCTGCTTACCAAAATCAAGGTTGTCAATATGCCAAACACTACGGCATAGATAGTTAATGCAGAGGTAAAGATAACTAAAATTAACCAGCCAGTGATTTTCCAAGGATATTTTTGATTGTATACATATGCTGCCATAGTAATTATAACAGGTTGTTTCGATTTATGCTGTGGATCTGCATTTAGGTACAGCATAAAGTGACCTCAGCACATAATTGCTTTTTTATATTATAGAGGCTTTTATGAATTTATTCTTGATGGCTGCTGTCTTTTCAGAAGAAAATAGCTGTTTTTATTTTTTTTGCCAGTAAAATTATGGACCTTATATTCAACTGTGGGAATAAGCTCTAATCAAATGTATTTGATAGCTAAAAAGTGATGCATAAATTTTCATTTGCATAATACAACCTACTAGATTCACTGTTCTAAATATGGGTATTACATATTGACGATCTCAAATATAAACCATGGCTTAATCTGTTTTTAAGATTTTTATATGTTTTCAAATGGAATATACAGCATTTTTTGTTCCCTAAAGTACCCTGCCCATTAGGTATACCTTATGAACACCAGAAACTTGCTTAGAATGTACGTTACATCATACAAGTGTGCTATTAGGGTATACTGTCGATCCCAGCAGCTTTGGATCTCAGAAGCAAACCCAATGTCCGTACATATCCTGACTCTACAGCCACACATCATTCAATTTGTTTACTTTGCATTTAGCCTTAGTTTTGTTTTCAGACATTTTAGATCAGAGCTATGCAGGGATACCATGTCACATGGTTTAATCAATAGGTTTTCATGGTTATGTCATGTTGTTTTAGGTGGAGTCATATGAGAGTTTTTATAGTGGCCTCCTCTCTCCTCGGTCAAACAAATGGTCAAATTAGCAACTTGAGTTCACTCTAAATCACAAAGTGGAAGACGGGGTTAGAAAGTCATGTGGTTAAAACGCAGTCATCATTTACAAAGCTAGCCAGCCTTTTACAAAGAAACAACTGATTAAAATTAGTCAACAACAACAACAATTGCAAAATGAATATGGTTGCCTAAAACGGACGTAGTTCCTCTTCTTTAATTTTAGAAAAGAATCAAAGACCTTGAAGAACAGCCCATGAGGCATGTTGTATTGGGTATGGGACTTTGTTTTGTTTGCTTAGTTGAGCAAATGTTGGCTATAGAATTTCTGTAATCCATTGCAGTCAATCCCTGGGATTAGGTTGCAGACTCTGAATTAAAGTAGGCAGAGGAATTAACTCAGATTTTGTAACCTAGAACATATGAAAACAAAACGCATCATGTTGTGAGCCATCTATTTAGAGAAAGAACATAACAGAAATAAACATAAATTCATTAAATTAGACAATAGGACTAAATAGTTATTCCTTGACTTAATTCATCATCTTGCGAGCATAATTTAAAGCAACATTCTACCTATTGTAGAAATGAAGTGTCTAAGGGACTTCAAATGTCCCTAAATTCATCTCTTTCAAAAGATGGAACCCTATTCATTCAGGAAATTTGAGGATTTTTTTCAAAATTCTTAAGTTTTGATACAAGAATATGTATGCTTGGGAGATATTTTCAAACAACTAAAATTAGTTGCAGGAGGAGCTTTTTGAAAGCTAAAGCAATTTAAAAGGCTTTTGATTTTTCTTATGAACCTAACAGGAAAACAATATCCATATAATATTCACCAGAGTATAAGATAGTCTACAGAGAGGTAGTTTTGTTATAGTGAAAGAAACAAGGCACAGTTAGTACAAACTCAATATCAATAATTAGAAGCTGTGTGACTTTTGACATGTTATCTAGCCTCTCTGAACTACAACTTGTTATCCATAAAGAATATTAAAAAATTTATTTATGGAACTGTTTGAGTATTAAGTGTCATAATTTATGTAAAGGAGCTGGTAAAGAGGTGCCTGGGTGGCTCAGTCAGATGAGTGACCAACTCTTAGATTTTGGCTCAGGTCATGATCTCAGGGTCCTGGGATCAAGCCCTGCAATGTGGGTGGGCTCTGAGCTCAGCAGGGCATCTTCTTGTCCCTCTGCCCCTCCCCTGCTCATGCTCGTGCGCTCTCTCTCAAATAAATAAAATATTAAAAAATAATAAAGGAGCTAGTTAAGTGCTTATAGAGAAGGAAAGTAAAAATCAGAGTTTTTTTAATGTGGTCTCAAAAATTGCTTCCATACAACCTCATATAACTAATGAAGTCTACCTCTGCCCTCAAAAGGCTCAAAGAGGAAAATTCCTCCATAATGTGAAGATACTCGTGTTCTAGCCCTGCGTCTAGCTTCCTGGCTATGCATGTTGAGTTTCTTTAACCTTTGAGTTGTTTTAAGACATTAAGACCATTCACTCTTTTAGTTCTGTTTCCTCAGCTGCTTTAAGAATGGAAACTAGAAATGAGCATCGCACTCAAGCAATAGATTTGATAGCGCGAGCTGAGGAAGAGTCCCCTTTCCTTGTTCGTGACGCAGTACTTCCATTAAAAATGGCTGGAGTGGCAGAAAGGTTTTCTGTTTCAGTGTGACTCGTACTGAGCTTGTCCACACTGAATCTTTATCTTCCTTTCACAGGAGCTGCTCAATGGGAAATGTTTCAGTCTAGTCACATTATACATGTTTTATTAATACTTGCATACTTCATCTAGTCTTCAGTAGCCATTTCCATCGAGTAACTTCTCCTAATGATGTTTATTAAAGTTCAGATAAAAACAACATCAAGGAAAAAAAAAGAATTAACTGTATGTGATTCTACATAATGATCATATTCAAGAACAGAGTGATAGAAATGATGAAATATGCAGGTGTTTTGATCTTTACGCCAAAGCTCAACAACTTCAGATGTGTGATTTGTTTAGAAGAGAACACTGCTGTCATCTACAACAAAAAATACAAAGCTATTGGATATTTATAGCATTATGTTATGTGCAAGACTATTACCATGGAGAAACAGAACTAAAATTATTCCAGTAATGCAGTGTTGACTTTGTCAGCTCAAGGAAGCTCTTGTGGCCAATTGACTTAGAAACAAAGTGCCAGATTTTCTTCTAGTCCAGAATCATTTGTCAGGCTTCATAATTAAGATAAATGTAGCTCTCATTTGTGATAGCACTGGACACATAAGATTTAAATTTAACTTAAAATTTCCCATTATTTCAAAACAGTCAATGATTTTGATCTACTGTTGCTATTAAAATACATGACATTAACTCCACCAGAGATTAGTGTGAACTACTAAGGAACTGGTTTTTTACAAAAGGGAAAATCGAGGCCCTAAATCTGAGAACTGAGGTAAGATTACTGAGTTGATGGTGTGTTTTTAAAGTTGATCTATGATTGACATATAACACTGTGTAAGTTTGAGGTGCACTATTTTGATTGGATGCGTGCATATGTTGCAATATGATTACCAGCTCAGGGGTAGCGAGCACCTCTGTCGTGTCACATAATTATCATTTCTTTCTGTGATGAGAACATTTGAAATCTAGTCTCTATCTTACATTACTCACAAAAATTAACTCAAAAGGGATTAGAAGACTTAAACGTAAGACCTGAAACCATAAAAACTGCTGGAAGAAAACGCAGGGGAAAAGTTTCTGGACGTTGGTCTTGGCAGTGACTTCCTGACAGTGACACCAAACATACAAGCCAGAAAAGCAGAAATCAACAAGTGGGACTGCATCACACTGCAAAGCTTCTGCACAGCGAAGGAAACCACTGACTACATGAAAAAGCAACCTACAGAATGAGAGACAATATTTGCCAATGATATATCTGACAAAAGGGTGATATCCAAAATACATAAGGAACTCCTACAACTCAAGAACAAAAAAATTTTAAAAACCGGATTAAAAAATTGGCAGAGAAACTGAATAGACATGTTTCCAAAGAAGACATCCAGGTGGACAACAGACATGAAAAGATACTCCACATCACTCATCATCGGGGAAATGCAAACAATCAAAACCACACGGAGATATTACCTTAAACCTGTTAGAATGGCCGTTATCAAAAACAGAAGAGATAATGTGTTGGTGTGGATGTAGAGAAAAAGGACACTTGTGTCTTGTTGGTGGGAATGTCAATTGGTTCAGTTACTATGGAAAACAATATGAAGATTGCTTGAAAAATTGAAAATAGAACTAAAGTATGTTCCAGCAATCCAATGTCTAGCATATATCCAAAGGAAATGAAAACAGGGTTTTGAAAAGATATCTGTATTCCCATGTTTACTGCCACATTAATCTCAATAGCCAAGACACAGAAACAACTAAGTGTCAATGGATGAATGGATAAAGATTCATCCATTCATCTATGCAACGTAGTATTATTCAGCCATGGGAAAGAAGGAAATCCTGCCATCTGCAACAACTTGGATGGACTTTGAGGACATTATACAAATAAGTCAGAGAAAGACAAATTCTGTATGATATCACTTATATGTGGAATCTGAAAATGCCACACTCACAGAAACAGAGGGGAGAATGTAGTCCCCAGGGGCTGGGGTTTGGAGGAGTCTGGGAGAAGTTAGGCAAAGGGGGCAAACCTGTATTAGAAAATGAAGAAGTTCTGATGAGGTCATGCACGTCCCTGAGACCATAGTCCCCAGTATGTACTGCGTAGTGCAAAGTTGAAGATGCCTTTTAGGATAGTGTTTTTATTGAACTTCTCATTCCTGGTAATGATAGACACATAATTTGGGACTGTACTTAAGTAAATATCAGCGAGTATCTTGGGAAATGTGAAACAATGTGTCCATTTTCAGACCTTACAGTTGGAGTCCCAGGTGCGCAGGCAAAAGCTGCTCCAGCATTTTTAGCTGTGGGACCTGATGTGAGTGACTGAATTCATCCATCCTCAGTTTTTCCTTTCATAAAATATGAACTGTAGCAATCCCTATAATATATAATTAAAGAAATTAGGAATAAATCAGATTATGGCTCCATGCTGCTAAGTAGAGTACTTGGCATCTTAATAATAATGACTGGCAGAAAATAAAGTCTGTAGTGAGATAAAATAATTCTTACATCCTTCCCCATCCACTCAGTAGCAGGTAACACTGCAGGACA
Organism: Ailuropoda melanoleuca; assembly: GCF_002007445.2. Classification (NCBI taxonomy): domain Eukaryota; kingdom Metazoa; phylum Chordata; class Mammalia; order Carnivora; family Ursidae; genus Ailuropoda; species Ailuropoda melanoleuca. Next base: position 46,232,402 of record NC_048223.1, read on the forward strand.
CGTCAGTCACTGGTGGACAGTGGGAGTCATGGGGGTGGAGTTAAAGAAACAGATGGCAGAGCAGGTCCCACAGTAGCAGCTGCAACTAGGGAAGCTCTGGGGATTAGGAAGCTGTGGTGCTTGACTGCACCGTAGAGTCCGAGGCTAGCCCAAAGCAGAGGCCTTTGCCAGTAGCCACTTCAATACAATGATGGTGATTTATGTTGAAACCTGAAGATATATTAGATTTTGGAAGACAATCTTGGAAGGATAGAGTTGGAAGTTCTTGCCTATCTCCTTTCTTCTCAGATAAAAATTACATCCCCAGAAGCCCGGGGATCTCTATTTACTTGGCATTTCCCTGTTATACATAACCGTCCCAGTGTTTCATTTCATTTTTATGAAACATAACTGTAAGAACAGCAGAAGCTACTCATCTAACTACTTCCCTCATCTTTTCCTGGGCCATATGCATTAATAAGTCAGTTTGATTATTAAATGCAGATGTTCCTAGCATGGGATAAGCTCCACTAAGCTGTTTCCTGAGTAATGATCACAAGGAAAGGGACCGGGGGTTACATAGACATAGTCTGAAAATTTTGCTGTGATCATTTCTGGCATAATGTATCATTCTTAATCCTAACAGCCACTAGGTCAGTCTGGTTGGCAAACTCCATGGCTGGCAGCCTTGTTGAAAGACTGTCTAGGAAATTTGGAGCTAAATTGGGTTAACTTTTATGAAAATATTTTGTTCGTCTTGTATTCATCCCTTTTGGACCAAGGTCTATCTGCAAGTGGGGGAAGATTGGAGGGAAAATGAAATTATAACTACTGAAGTGAGACATACAGATTTTGTGACAATGGAGGGGGAGCAAAAATCCCCGTGTCTAGGAAAAGAACACCTTAGACCCCAAGAGGTGGAGGAGAGAGTTGTGTTAACGACTTTGTTTTTCAGAATGCCTTTCTCAGACGGAGAATGCTCTGGTGCTGTTCTCCCAAACTGTTGCAAGAGTCTGGATTTTAAGTGACTGTTGATTCTGATAACAGTAGCTAGCAGATTTGTTAATTTATAAGTAGCCTTCACAGTTCAGGACTCAACACTGTATAGCAGATATTCCATTTTCTGTCTAATTAGCACAGAGGTATTGGCGAAGTGTTAGAACTAAAGTAACCAATAGCAAAAGTTTTGTTTTCAAATGTGTGATACATTTTTGGAAGAAAGTGTATTTTCTTTGAAGCTGACTTTATACTATTGAACATTTTGAAGTTTTAGATGAATATCTAAATATTTAAAGTGAATATCTTTGTTTACAGTACGCTCCCCAAAAGTAACAACACAAAGGCGATATTTGCCATTACATAGCTTTAATAAGATATACATTTCTAAATTGTCAAGACAGTAAGAGAATGATAATTTTCTGTGATGTTACAGGTGTCAGGGCAACAAAGACAACCATCCAGAATCTGGGTTATAGACAAATAAGTTTGGGTCAAGTTTAATGGGACAAGAAAACAGTCGTGAGCATTCACAACTTCTTTTTTTTTTTAAGATTTAATTATTTATTTTAGAGAGAGTGTGTGTGTGTGTGAGTGGGGGGGAGGGGCAGAGGGAGAGGGACAGGCAGACTCCCTGCTGAGCGCAGAGCCCAATGGGCTGGATCTTAGGACCCTGAGATCATGACCTGAGCCGAAGTCAAGAATTGGCTGCTTAACCAACTGAGCTATCCAGGGCCCCCTTATTAGGGAGCATAATATGTAGCACTTTCTTTGATTTGGCCAAGAAAATGTTAGAGTTAGACAGAAATGAACTGGGATATGACCCGTACACCGTATCTAGTGGAGTGGAGACAGGTTCTTACTCTCCTTCCTCTTCTATTTAGTTGTGAGATGTTTAGTTGTAAAAATGAATTGAGGTTAAGATAAAATCTTCTGACATATATTAGGCACTTGGTAGATGTTAGGTATTTTTGCTAAAGATAATAAAAAGAATGTATATGAAGAGAAGTGAACATATTTATATATAGTAGTTTTGAGATACTTATAAATAAACATCTTAGGTGGCATGTTAAACTATTCATAGGAAATAGTATTATTTAAAATGTAATATGTGAAATCGTATAAAGCTTCAGAAAACAATTTTTGAATGAATGTATTAACTATATTATTCTTGTGATTCAAAATTGTTTTCTTTTCAGGAAAGACTTTTTAAACAATCTTATATTTTTTTTTCCTTAATAATAACATAAAACTCAAAGCATCAACATGATGTATGTGTAAGAAAGGAACAAATATAGTGAAGTTCTGACCTCTAAGAATTGTCAATACATTCACACACTTATATCTCTGTTTAGTTTTTTAATGCCAAAGTTTTTGGTTTGTTTTTGTTTTTTTTAAAGACTTGTTACCTTGATATTCAAGAACTGAAGAGTTGTAGATGCTTGGGGTGCCTGGGTGGCTCAGTCGGTTAAGCATCTTCCTTCTGCTCAGGTCATGATCTCAGGGTCCTGGATCGAGTCTTGCATCAGGCTCCCTCCTCAGTGGAGTCTGTTTCTCTCTCTCCCTCTGCCCCTCCCGCTGCTTGTGCTGCCTCTCAAATAAATAAATATTTTTAAAAAAGAGTTTTAGATGCTTTAAATTCAAGTTATGAGTATTCAGTAGCCAAATAATTTTCCAAGTTACCACCTAACACCAGTCTTCAATATTTACTTAAGTAGTTAGCCAAAGCAGTAGAAGTCTACATTGAGATGCAAGGAGTTTATTATAATTTTTCATCTTTTATTCCATCTCTATGATCAAACAGTTATAACCTTGTTTATGTGATGTTCCCCTCTACCAAGTCTCATTAATAGTCCCCACAAATCTTTGTAGCTCTTAGGGGTGACCTCTCAGTAGGAGGATCAAGTGTGCAGTGGGATCTCGGTTTTCTTACTGAAGTTGAATGCACTTGCATGTTTCACTTTTTAGCCGAGACAGCTATTTGGCTGGGTCTCGTGGCATATAATGTAAACAAGAAAAACAGCAACAACAATATCAACAAAACCTCAAGAAACAAAGATGTTTCACTTTTCCTCTGGTTTTTTATCTCATGTCACCAAAAATTGTACTGACCTTCTCAAAAGAGCATTCACGATATCCAGTAAGACACAATAGTAAAGCTGTGCAACCACTACAAATTGAGAAAGGGATGAATTTTATTTGGTTAGATGTGGTTTTTTGAATTCCTAAAGGAAATAATTGGCTTATTGTTAATAGTTTTAATGTCTAAATTCATTTGGTATCTTAAAATAGATTTACCCACATTTGAATACTAGCAATTGTTCTAGCAATAACATACATAGATAAAAAGCCAATAAACAATTAAAAAATGTTATCCATACATTATTTTAATATAAATTATCTGAATTAAAAATAGAGAATTATACTTTATTTAACAGAATACAATTAACATACAATAATTGCTTTTTACAGTTTTCAGGCTACGTAAAAATGTGCTCAGGTAGGAAACACACAAACAAGATTTTTATATTTTGGCATATCATCAAGAATGAATCTAATTATATAACAATACGTCCTTGTAAAATACATGATTTCTTTTATATTCATTGCAAGACTAATTACAGCTGAGTTCTGGGAAATAGAAAAGTACTAACTCATTAGATTAATTCCCTCTTCCTACCCCTTAGTAATACAATGGGATAGGGGAAGCTGCTGTACAAAATATTTTTAGAGTGAAATTTCTCTCAATGTTTTCACACTTCAAATGGAATCATTTCCAAAGTTTATCACAGCAACAAAGCATTGACAAATAAGATGTATGACTTCCCCTTCTGGGCAACATCGAATATTAGGGACTGAATTTACTGGGTTACTGAAAACCAGTGCAAGGCCTATAACTGATGTTTCTCAAGACACTGTCTATCAGGTAACAAAAGACAGTGTTTCCTGAGACCGAGAGATACAAATGGGGTGAGCTTTATCATTGCCCAGTGGCATCAGGAACAAATGAGGTAAGCCCTATGTCTGCCCCGCCACCAGAGTGTTTCCAGGCCCAGGCAATGAGAGGAGGGACCCAGGCAAATCTAGGTGAATTCCTTGAGAAATGGGAGCCAGGAGCCTGAGGGGAACAGGAAACCAGTGTTTGCACAGCTAAGTAACTGAGGGGAGAAAGCAGTACATAGACTTCCAGAGATCTTCAGAAACCCCCTCAAGTGTTTGGTTAAGTATTGGTGAACATGTTCATTAAATGAAACCACTCAAGGTAGGGGAAAGAACCACCAAAAAGAAATAAAGGTATGAACCCCCAGAGATGCAGGACTTGGAATAGGGCCTGTTCCCAACAGTTAGCCTGAAAAACCTCTTGGTTAGAATGTGAAGAACGGTCTTGCCTTAGGAAAGGGGAGTGACTAGCCTTAGACAGAAAACAACTCCAGCCTTGTCTACAAGTCTTAGAAGAAGGCTCTAAAGGAAGACTAGTGTAACTATGTCTAAAAACAAGGTCTGTGACTATCTTTCAAAAATATTCAGCAATGAATAAGGTAAAATTCCCAGTGCCTGGCATCCTATTAAAAATTACTAAGCTGCCAGGAAGGAGGAAAGTAAAACCATAAAAAGAGAAAATTAGTCGATCAAAACTGACACAGACCTGACACACATGATAGAATTATCAATCACATTAAAACCCTTATTATTACTATATTCCAAGTACACATAGAACAGTTATCAAGATAGATCATATTCTATGCCCTAAAACAAGCTTCTATAAAATGAAAAAAATTTAAGGCCATAGAAAGTATCCTTCTATTAAACAGTGGAACTGAATTAGAAATCAGTAACAATAAGACCTCTGGCAGATCTCCCAAATTCAGAAATTAAATCACACAACCCCAAATAACCCATTGTTCACTGAAAAAATTCAAAGATTAAGTTAAAAACATATTAGAACTTAGTGAAAATGAAAACATGCATATCAAAATGTGTGTGATGCTGTTAAAGTGATTTTGGAGGCAAATGTTAGTGCTTAATGTTAATTCTAGAAAAGAAGGGTCTCAAATCAATGATACTAGATTCCTCCTCTAAGGAGCTAGAAAAGGATGAGAAGATTGAGGCCCAGATAAATAGAAATAATGAAGATCACAGTGGAAATAGTTAAATATGACAGGAAAGTAATAGAGAAAATTGGTGAAACTAAATGCTGAGTATTTGAGAAGAAACATAAAACTGATAAGTCTCTGGGCCCTTTGATCAGGAAAACAGAGAAGACAAACTTAATCAATATCAGGAATGAGAAAGGTGACACCACTAGAAAATATACTGATAATAAAAGGGTAAGAGAATATTATGAAAAACATTATATCAATTCATTTTAAAACTTTTTAATATAAAATTGATAAATTCCCTGAAAAACACTAATTACCAAACTCATGTAAAAATAAATAGTGCTCACTTCAGTAGCACATATACTAAAATTGGAATAATACAGAGATAACGTGGCCCCTCAGCAAGGATGATATGTAAATTCATGAAGTTTTCCATAAATAAAAGGCACTCGAATCCATAAGGAAGAAGTAAAACTTTCATTATTTGCAGATGACTTTATACTCTATATAGAAAACCTGATAGACTTCACCAAAAAACTGCTAGAACTGATAAACGAATTCAGTAAAGTTGCAGGATACAAAATCAATGTACAGAAATCTGTTGCATTTCTATACACCAACAATGAAGCAGGAGAAAGAGAAATCAAGGAATCAATCCCATTTACAACTGCACCCAAAACAATAAGATATGTAGAAATAAACCTAACCAAAGAGGTGAAAGATCTGTACTCTGAAAACTGTAAGACAAATGGAAAGACATTCCATGCTTATGGATTGGAAGAAGAAATATTGTTAAAATGTCTACACTACCCAAAGCAATCTACACATTCAACATAATCCCCATCAAAATACCAATTTCAATTTTCACAGAGTTAGAACAAACAATCCTAAAATTTGTATGGAACCACAAGAGAACCTGAATAGCTAAAGCAATCCTGAAAAAAGAAAAGCAAATCTGGAGGCATCACATTCCAGATCTCAAGTTATACTACAAAGCTGTAGTCATCAAGACAGCATGATACTGGGACAAAAACAGACACGTAGATCAATAGAATGGAATAAAAAAACCCAGAAATGAACCCACAATTATATGGTCAATTAATCTTTGACAAAGCAGGAAAGAATATGCAATGGAAAAAAGACAGTCTCTTCAACAAATGGTGTTGGGAAAACTGGATGGCCACAAGCAATAGGATGAAACTAGACCACTTTTCTACACCATCTGCAAAAATAAATTCAAAATGGGTTAAAGACCTAAATGTGACACAGGAAACCATAAAAATGCTAGAGGAGAACACAGGCAGTAACCTGACATCAGCTGTAATAACTTCTTTCTAGATATATTTCCTAAAGTAAGGGGAACAAAAGCAAAAATAAACTACTGGGACTTCATCAAAATGAAAAGCCTTCTGTACATCAAAGGAAATAATCAACAAAACTAAAAGACAACCTACGGATGGGAGATGTTTGCAAACGATGTATGTGATAAAGGGATTGTATCCAAAATATATAAAAAACTTAAAAAACTCAATACCCACAAAATGAATAATCCAATTAAAAAATGGACAGAAGACATGAATAGACATTTTTCCAAAGGATATCCAGATGGCCAACAGACACATGAAAAGATGCTCAACATTACTCATCATCAGGGAAATGCAAATCAAAACGGCAATGAGATATCACCTTACACCTGTCAGAATGGCTAAAATCAACAACCCAAGAAACGGCAGGTGTTGGTGAGGATGTGGAGAAGGGGACACTTGTGCACTGTTGGTGGGAATGCAAACTGGTGCAGCCACTCTGGAAAACAGTTTCCTCCAAAAAGTTAAAAGTAGAATTATTCAAGACCCAGCAATTGTACTACTAAGTATTTACCCAAAGAATATGAAAATACTGATTCAAAGGGATATATGCACTCCAATGTTTATAGCAGCATTATCAACAATAGCCAAATTATGGAAATAGCCCAAGGGTCCATCAACTGATGAATGGTTAAGAAGATGTGGTATATACATATGGAATGGAATGGAATATTACTTAGCCATAAAAACTGCAAATCTTGCAATTGCAACAATGTGGATGGAGCTAGAGAGTATAATCCTAAGTGAAATACGTCACTCATATGTGCAATTTTAGAAACAAAACAAACTAGCAATGGGGGAAAAACAGAAAGAGACACAAACCAAAAAAAAAGACTCTTAACTCTAGAGAACAAAGTGGTGGTTACCAGAGGGAAGGTGATGGGGACGGAGGAGGGCACTTGTGATGACCACCAGGTGATGTATGGAAGTGTTCAATCACTATATTACAAACCTGAAACTAATAGAACACTGTATGTTAACTAACTGAAATTGAAATAAACAGTTTTTTAAAAAAGATAAAAAAGAAATATCCAATGAGAGTACAAATTATTGCTGAGAGATTTAAATATGGCTTAAAGAAATGGGGACCATAGTCACAGATCGGAGGATATTTGTTTTCCAAAAATTGGATAAATTCAATTCCATCAAAACATCATTGTGATTTTTATGGTAGAAATATACAAACTGATTCTATAATTCCAATGGCAATTCAAAAGGCCTAGATGATCAAAACATTTTAGATAAAGAAGAACAAAATTGGAGGACTAAAAACATCATGAGAGTGTGAACTAACATACAATAAATAAATCAATGGAACGTAATAGAGAATTCAGAAATAGACTCAGGTATATATGGACAATTTCTTTTTGACAAAGCTTGAAAAGAAACTCAAGGTAGAAAGAATTTTTCTTTTACTAAATGGTCCTGGAAAAACTGGTTATGGGGAGAATGGTTATAAAAAAATCCATAAACAAAAAAATAACCTTAATGCATCTCTCATACTTCACATTAAAAATAAGCTAAACTAGGGGCATCTGGGTGACAGTCAGTTAAGCGTCTGTCTTCAGCTCAGGTCATTATCCCAAGGTCCTGGGATCAAGCCCTGCATCGGGCTCCTGCTCAGCAAAGAGTCTGATTGGGTTTCTCTCTCCCTCTGCCCTCTGTGCCCATCTCCGCCCCCCAAATAAATAAATAAATCTTAAAAAAACCCCAAAACCTCCCAAGTAGAAGGAAGCATAGAATCTATTGTGCACAACCCTTTCTTGTAATATTTTTTCCCTCTTGAATTAAACCAGAACCACTTTCTCTGTACCAGATATATACTTGTCACCTCCATGTTCATATTTTCCAGTAAATGTCAAAGTCGTTATCATATATAACTTTTTTCTTTTTTTTAAAAGGTTTTATTCATTCATTTATTTGACACAGAGAGAGAGAGAGAGAGAGAGAGCACAAGCAGGGGGAGAGGGAGAAGCAGGCTTCCCGCTGAGCGGGGAGCCTGATGTGGACTCGATCCCAAGACCCTGGGATCATGACCTGAGCCAAAGGCAGACTCTTAACCACCTGAGCCACCCAGATGCCCCAACTTTTTTTTCATTTTTGTTCTCCCTCTTGAGAAATAGACAATTTAATAGTACATGTTGAGAAGTAATCCTGCTTGTTTTTATAAGGGAAGGATTCTCAGTATCAGTGGCCGAAAAATTCACTTCTGATACATCGGTCTGATATTTCAAAGAGAGGTTTCCTCTGGTTGATCCCCTCAGTAACAGACTGTGGGGTTTTTANCTCTGGTTAATCCCCTCAGTAACAGACTGTGGGGTTTTTACCCTTCCTGGGCACCAATGCTGTTAGGGAATTGGGTGACATTAAAGTCTATACTAGAAACTCTTTTTCCATTAAACCAGGGTTTCTCAAACTCTTTCTGAAAGCATCAGATAGTAAATATTTGCAGTCACAACTATGAGCTCTGGTGCTGTAGGGCTAAGGCAGCCAGAATGTATACAGACAAGAGTATGGCTGTGTTCCCATGGAGCGTTTCTCAAGCAGGTGGATGGCCGGGCTTGGCATGTGGGCCCTGGTTTGCTGACTGTTGTAAACCATGAAGAACTCAAGAAACAGTAATCCTTGAAGTTGTAAACTCAGAGTGTCTACTGTTGGTCAGGATGGTGATGGCACAGGGAATATCTTCATGACCTACACCCTCCTGAGCCCTTTGAGGAGAGAGCTAAATGTGTTGGTCCATTCATTCATAAAAATAACTTTATGGACTAACGCCCTTATCTTACAGATGAGGAAACTGACCCTCCGAAAACTATGGTAACTTCCCAAAATCACTGTGATAATAATCAATAGAGGAAAAATAATTAAAAAACAGGATTTTTCTGTCTCTTTAGAACCCAGTTCCGAATAAAACCATTAATGCAACTTAATTTTAAAGGCCTTGTAACGTCTTTGGTTCTGGAACTCTTTGGCTACTTCGTCCATATTAATCCTCCCATGTAATGGAATGTGAGGTTGAACTGAATCCAACCTGATTAATATAAATAATGACTGGACACAGTAAGCCAAAAGTGATCTCTTTTCAATAGACTGTGAGAGGGTTAGCTACAGTTTTCAGAATATTTTCACGTTTGCTTCTTTCTATCCCTTCAGCGATGGAACAGGATTAAAAGTTTGATCATTAATAATCATATGTTTGGTACTACCTTGCACAGGTTACCTGACTCAATGGAGTAACAGGAAGAAAACTGACTAAGCATTACATCAGGGCTCATGATTGCTTACAGTGTGCTCGGACAGATCACGCGCCGTAGCGTCAGCAGCTCCTGAAATGGGGGTGCAACGCCTTAGGGATTCTGAAATCAAGGGGGTCCAGTGTATGAGAAGAGAGACAGGCAAGGAGGGGCATGTAAGATAATCAAATATGACTTTATAAAGAGAGCAGTTTTCTGTGACCACACAGAAGCTGAGAGTGGGGAATCCAGGCGACCATTGGGGTGACGTCGAAATAGTAGCAGTGAGTGGTGAAGGATGTCAGTGAAAGCAGCATTGCTTGGATCTGGAAACCATTACAGATTTCTTTCTCGAGCAGAGCAGGTGTTCGGCGTGCACAGNTTACAGTGTGCTCGGACAGATCACGCGCCGTAGCGTCAGCAGCTCCTGAAATGGGGGTGCAACGCCTTAGGGATTCTGAAATCAAGGGGATCCAGTGTATGAGAAGAGAGACAGGCAAGGAGGGGCATGTAAGATAATCAAATATGACTTTATAAAGAGAGCAGTTTTCTGTGACCACACAGAAGCTGAGAGTGGGAAATCCAGGCGACCAGTGGGGTGACGTCGAAATAGTAGCAGTGAGTGGTGAAGGATGTCAGTGAAAGCAGCATTGCTTGGATCTGGAAACCATTACAGATTTCTTTCTCGAGCAGAGCAGGTGTTCGGCGTGCACAGNTTTCTCGAGCAGAGCAGGTGTTCGGCCTGCACAGTGCCTAAACTCGGATGTAAGTTTAGAGCAACGATCTTCTATTTGCTGATGTAATAGGTGGTCTGACTGTTGGAGCAGGAGTGAAAGAATAAAGCCACAAGTAGAACTGGTAGCCTGCGTTCTTATGGAAAGACCTTCCAAGTGGAAGGGACGCCATGTGTATTGTTCAAAATGTTATCCCGGGCTTCCGGCACAGTGGCTGACACACAGTAATAATTTACATTTTTTGATGAATGAATTAAAGGATGGATAGAAGGTTAGTTAGCTGATTGGCTAAAGTGAGTGCNTTGAGATTCTCCCTCTCCTTCAGCCCCTCTCTCCTCTCTCTCTGAAATAAATAAATAAATAAACTTAAAAAAAAATAAAGATTCTCCATCTCTCAAATATATATATATATATAATACTAACTCTTTTTTAAACAGCCCGGTTTGTGATATTTTCTTTGCAGCCCTAGGAAAGTAACAGACTGGCCAAGAAGTTTAAAAAAATAACATGGCAGTTATCCAGGAGATAGAGCCAAAAGACAGCTTAAAAATCTAGAAAGTTAAGGCACCAATTCCTCATAATTCATAATTGGAAATTTTATTTGTTTTGATTTCTGTGTTTTCTCCAATAGTGTTATGTTATTGAATACTTAAAAAAAATTAGTATACAATGCATAATGTATATTGCATTTAGTACTTAGGGTTCCACACATTTAGAATAAAATTATAAGAACATGGATGAACATACTGATACCTACTTTGGGATTGTATTTAACTTTGAAGAAGATAGAAAGAACAAGCCATTGGATAGATGACGAATTCAGCAACTTCAATCACATTTTGCTTCTTTAGAAAAACCGAAATAAGATACGGGACATTTTTAACATTTGTTACATCTGTGTAATAGTTCCCTTGGTGTTTGTTATAATATTCTCTGTACTTTTATTATCTTTTTTACTGTGACCAAAAACACATCACCTAAAATTTACTGTTTTCATGCTTTTTCAACTGTACCATACATTAGTGTTAACTATGTACACATTGCTGTGTAACAAATCTAGAATATTTTTGTTACAAAACAGAAACTCTGTATCTATGGAACTGAAACTCTGCTTTCTACTCTTGTATATTTTTGTATATTTTATAATTTGAAAAGAATCACATATTTAATATGCCAAATTTTTTACTTTTAGAAGGCAAAGTTGTTTCTCATTAATTGTGTATATGTAGGGGGCCAGAGAGAATCCCAGTTGAGACACTGTTGGTTGAGATGGTTCACTAATCCATGGCTATGACTTCCCACACTGTTAGAGTAATGACTAGGTCTGTCTAGTCTGTCATGGACTCCAGGATGAACATAAGCGTAAACCATGGAATTTGCCTAACACTGCAGTCTATATTCTATCCTGCCCCTGGAGTATCTTAGAGCTACACTGAATGCAAATAAGACCTTTACTCCTCCTTGACATTTTGCTCAAAGGGAAACAATTAGGGGACCAATTCAATTTGTAGCTAATATGGTGTCCAAGATTTCCCCTCTCAAGATAAAGATATTATCTATCTGTCTAAAGGAGGGCTCAAATCTGCAGCATTCCTCAGGGGTTTGTTCACTAACAGGCTTAGGCAACTCATTTAGGAAATACAACTTGGTTCTCAAATGCCCCAGATCAAAATTCTACATAGTCTTTGTCCAAAGTTTTACTACTTATCACAGCAGGTGCATCTGGTGATTCCTAAAAGCAAAAGTTCTTGCACGAACAATTTAAGGAAAAGGAATGTGAGCCTGTTTCCTAGGCATTCAGGTAAAGGAGATCCATTTCCTGCACTGTCATATCAAATGGTTCAAGCTTCGCTTTAACGACTCTGTTGCTACCCCTCCTCTCTAAGACAAATACAGTAATAGTCTATTTTACAGGAGGTCACCTTCTGAAATTATTGATTTTTCTAAAAGGAATCTAGGAAGACGTTATGATGTAAATACACACTGTATTCTTTCCCATGATGCTTACCCTTTAAGAGTCCAGAAATAGTCTGTCTTTAGGGAATGATTCTGAAGATCATATTCAATTTTGCAATAATACCAAAAAAGTTGTTGTCTTCATTATTGGAAATAAATACATTTTGATGTAATATGAGAAAAGGAAACTCCAAACTTTTATTTTCGTAAAGTGAAAGTAACATTTATAGGTATTTAAAAAGTAGAAAAATCCAATATTTTCCAAGAGAGTAAATGGTGTTTTGAAATTTTTGAGAGAGAAATATGAAGACTTATGGAAGTGCCCCCTGGAACTTCACAGCAGATATTTGCTAAAGAGATAGGTTTTAGTTCTTTGGATCTTTAAATTAATTTCCTCCCTTCTCATTTTAACTTCAAATAATAGTTAAAAAGATTTTCATATAACTAACAGAATATTTTAATTTAAATCTTGCAAGTATTCAAATGGCTGCTTTATAAGTCTGGTGTTATAAAAATGGCTAATTTTAAAATATATCATTTTTCTTCAGGAAATAGCAATGCTAAAACTAAAATTGATTAGTACTTGGCATATCAATGTTTACAATAGCCCATAAGCCTTATGATGGGATATTCCATTTACAGTTCTACCAGTGGGGACTCTGAGGTGACCCAGGTACCTTAGCTAGTCAGTGGTTGAGATGAGTTAGCTGCCAACTTTCCTGAGGTTGGTTTTTAATGCTAAACAACACCCCAAGTTAGAAGGAAGTATACTGAAGGGACTAAATTTAAAAGTGAAATAGTACTTATCTATTTTTTCATACTTTGTAGTTATTTTAATATTCAAATCCACTTTTCTGTTTAGTTTCTTAATGATGGGGACAACTAAGAAGTCATACTTCAGTTGAAATTTGGGGGTGCCTGTGTGGCTCATTCAGTTAAGCAACTGCCTTCGGCACAGGTCATGATCCCAGGGCTCTGTGATGGAACCCCACATCAGGCGCCCTGCTCTGCTGGGAGTCTGCTTCTCCCTCTGCCTCTCCCCCTGCTTGTGCTCTCTCTCCCTCTCTTTGCCAAATAAAGAAACAAAATCTTAAAAAAATTTTTTGAAGAGATTATCTCATTTGATGTTCCTGTGGAAGAGTGGCTATATTATGATAACAATTGTATGTTCTCTCACTATATATGGAATGAAGAATGTATTATATGGTTGTGTCTAAATTTTTTCAACTCTGTCTTAATGCACAGTCTATATGGTTTATATGCCTAAATTGCCCTGTGATATTGTGGCCGCACGGGAAATCTTTCACAACTTTGGACTCTCTTGATTTCTCTGTCTCTGTCTCTGTGTCTGTATCTCTCTCTGTCTGAGGACGAGCTTGCTAAACTTTTCTAAAATAAAAATCTCAAGTTTTGTCTTCCATCACTGCTTATTTCAAAACCAGCTGGAACACATGGTTGTTCTATAAAGTCATACTTTATTTTTTGATTTAATAAAGAATTGAATGAAGCTATAGAAAGAGATTCCTTTAATTTAGAATAGAATGGTACTTCTTACACAGAATGCCAAAATACTATATGAAGATCAGTTAAATTACATTTTTGAAAAGCAGGATGGGGAATGAATGATGGGTTCATCAAAAGTAGTTAATTTCCCCTCTACCATTTCAAGTGCATTTTTAGCAGGAAAGAAATTGTTAGTTACTGCACTGGAGTTTCTCTGCCCTTCTTGCTGCAAAAGTATATATTGGTTGATCATTAAATAAGAAAATTGAAGGAGTCCCTGTCAGAAAAGTCTGTGCAGAAAACCAGTAATATAAGTAAGTCAGTCCTACAACCTGCTGTTGTTTCTAACCACTCAGGACTGAAAGCTAGTATATTCTGCGTCATTTCCATCTTCCATTGGATTATCTGGCCTTGAACAAAATCCAACGGTGCCACCAAGGAATAGCAGATGATCTTAACAAATAAACATTGACTTATTTCTCCAACTACTGAAAAGGCAAGTTTGGGACTATCATGTACTAGAAAATGTGCTTACTCTGCAGAAAATGGTAAATCAGGTAGGATCCCTAGATGTTTCAGCTCACACTGAGTGGGTCACAGACAGTGATCATGGTAATACGTGCTATGGATATAAAGCAAATGATTTACAATATTGTATTTGCCTCCTATTGCTGCTGTGACACATCGAGCACAAACTTAGTAACATAAATCCTTCTACAGTTGTGGAGGTCAGGATTGTAACCTGGGGCTGCAAGTCTTCTGGAGTCTTCCATAGAAACTCTGTCTCCTCGCCTTTTCTTGTTCCTCATATCACTCCGGCTGTTCGCTCCCTCAGTCACAGATTCAGCTGCCCAATTCTATCGACTGTGTTCCACTTGTAAGTTCCCTGTGATTGCATTGAGTCCACTCAGATAACCTGGCACATGGACATCTGTCGGACCGTGATCCAGCCCACAACAAATGGGCTCTGAAATACAGGCTAACATCCAGCCTCACAGGGAGGGGAGCACAGGGAAAGCACCCGTTGAACCAGGCCTTTAGGAGACAGGTGAGTCACCGATATGGCTGATAGGTGGGGAACAGCAGGCCTGACAGAACGTGCTCATAACCGCAGGTATCCGGGTACACAGTGGTTACTTGGGAAGATTCTGTTTCGTTCACTCACTCTATCTGGACTTCATTAGAGCATTTGCTGCTGCCAAGAAGGGAACAGTGGGAAGGGTCAGGACTTACCCCTGAGCTTCCTGAAGAAACAGCAACCACACACCACAGGTCCCTGCCACTAGGATGAGATGGGCAAATGTCTATGAAGTGGCAAACCCATTTCTACCCCAACCACTTCCTCCAGCCATAGACTCTTTTTTTTTTTTTTAAGATTTTATTTATTTATTTGACAGAGAGAGACAGCCAGAGAGAGAGGGAACACAAGCAGGGGGAGTGGGATAGGAAGAAGCAGGCTCCCAGCGGAGGAGCCCCATGTGGGGCTCGATCCCAGAACGCTGCGATCACGCCTGAGCCAAAGGCAGATGTTTACCGACTGCGCCACCCAGGCACCCCTCCAGCCATTGACTAAACATCTCCAGTTAGCTGTGCATTGTACGATCCTGATACTTTAGAGTCAACTCCTGCTCCGTTTACTCTCACCCCATCTTTTTCCTACGGTGGTCCTTGCTCCCCTAAACACAGTCACCATCTCAAATTTACTGTGTGCAAAGCCGGGAAATGTTGCCTCTGTGAATCACATTGATTCGGTTTATTCCTGATGGCTGTGGATCTAATCGAGCTCCAGTGAGTGAAGGCAGGCTGCTCCAAAGCGTTGCCCGCAGGAATTTGGCTTCCCACTTACATTGTACTTCATCCTCTTCTGTTTCTGGAAACGCTATGCTTAATTTAGTAAATAACCTTAATCTTCAAATTTTATATTCTCAGCTATGGCATTAGCGTTCGGAAGAAGAGGCAGGTTTGGGGCCTAGTGGATGCATCACACCCTGGACATCCTCCAGGTCACTCCTAAATCATCAGATAGACCCTCTCTCCAGAGTCAATGGCTTCTAATCAACACCCAAATGACAGGGGCTACATTTATGTTGCTGACCCAGCAGCTTAGAGCAGGGTGGGGAGGTGAAGTGAACAAAATATTGCATAGTGGATTTCGAAAGTGAAACCCATGAATTAAATGAAAATACGGAAGTGAGCAAGGAGCAGTGGGGGTAAAGGGCTGGTGTTTAGGATTACCTCATTCCTCAGCCAGCACTCCGGCCAACCCTCTCAGTAGGTTGGATGCCAAAGGCTCACAGCATTTCACACCTCTTATTATAAACACTGAGAAATCATTCGGGATAGAAAATAACTTTGATGATGCTGGGTAGTGTTGCTTGTAATGTGCAAGTTTAAATAACATGTTAGTCTTAACAATCAGTTACAAGACCTGAGATGCTTTGATTGGGAGCTGTTCTTGCCATATTTCTCACATGTAGACCCACAGTGTGCATTCCAATCTCATGAAGGCTCATGGAAAATTGCTGGTCACATTTTATACCAGAGTGATTAGCTGCAGAAGACCAAAGCTTCGTGGTATATCCTCTTTGTACTGATGCAGTTTCTGTGACCTTTTCATTTGGAAGGAGGATTATTTAAATACGATTTGGGGTTTATTGTTTATTGAACTGTGGAAAATTACCGAGGAACAAAATAATTGGTTTGCCTTCAGTATAAGAACAAAGGTACTATAAATATCATCTATAGTGATTTTTTGGGTAGTAAATTCCAACAAACCTGGAAGAACTAATTACTTGAACAAAATTTTCTGTATTTGTCTTTTGTTTTATAAAACTAGGCTTCACTTTTGCTATGTGGAGTTTATAAACTTCATATATAATAGCCATTCACTGAATGGTAAGAGGTGAAAAGTAGGAATAAACCCAATAAGTATATTAATTCAATATATTAGCACAAGAACAATGAGAAGATTAAAAATAAATTTAAAATATTATAGTTTATATATATAGCTTATATATATAGTTTATATATTATAGTTTATTCTACTGTAAGCTCTCAAGGAAAGTAGGTTGAGTATCTAAAAATAACAACTATGATGATGCAAGATCAGATTAAAACAAAAATGTTCTCAGTTCATCTGTTTGACAACACTGATTTTTTTGTTTTTATTTTTTGCCAGTTTTAATGTGAAATAACTGAAATACATCACTGCATACGTTTAGGGAGCACAGCTTGATGGTTTGATTTACATCTGTTGTGAGATCATTTCCATGATAGGTGCAGCTAACATCCATCTTCTCATGTAGGTACAAGAAAATGAAAAGAGAGAAGAAGAGAATAAAGGGGGAGAAATCTCCTTGTGATAACTCTTAGGATTTCTTCTCTTAAGAACCTTCCTAGGTGTCATACAGCAGGGTTACTGGCATCCCCAGGACATATTATCCTACAACGGGGAGTCTGTACCTTTGGACCACCTTCTTCCATATCTCCCTCCTTCTACCCATGAATTTTTAAAAGTAGATTTGAGAAACAGCACCTGAATTGGTGAAATAACATATATCACTACCTTATGCTATTTAAAGTTTGAAGAATGTCAGGGAAATAAGAAAATCAGCAAATCTTATTTATTGAGTACACGAATTTAGGACAGTTTCTCCATCAGCAAAATGTTAATTTATCCAATAAATACAATTCTGCAATTCAATTTGGATTTATATACTCATGCAGTTAATGATAGATAATAAGCCAGGGTATGATTTACTGTTTTATAAATTTTTAATGATGTAAAGAAATGAGTACTTTGGAGGTCTTTATTAAGGAGTTACTAAAGAGCCTGTGAGAATTGCATCAGTTTAACCATCTACTACATGAACACGGCTTCTAGCTATTTCTTCTCTAATACATACAAAAACATAGACGTATATTTTCCTGAATTTCCTGAGTAATGGCACATATGTAAATTTTCTAGACGAGAAAATGTTACCTTTTTTTTTGTGCCAGAAAGTTATTTCAGCTTGTCGTAGGAATCATCCAAAACAATTATTGTTTTTTTCCCCAAAAACAATTATTGCTTTTTCAGAAGGGTACAATGGCAATGACTTGTCATATTTATTGTTATTTTTATGATTCATTGCCATAAACATACATAATTTGTAGCACTCTGTTGTACCAGTAATAAAATAAGTGATACCTTTGAGAGTAATGTAATGCTGATTCATGCTATGCTAAAAAACTCAAATCACATAGGGATTCTTACCAAAGTTAGGTTGAATTTTAGTCTCTTCTTTTGCTTTAAGAACTTGCTTTTTAATTCTTCAACTCCCCTGCCATTTCAGTGAGCTTTCATTCTTAAATTTAGTGAAATATGGAATGCCAAATATCGAAGTTTATTAGCACCGCGTGTAAAATAAAAGTAAATCAGTACCTATGAGGTCTATATATTTTACTTGTAAAAATACATTTTTCATTTGCATTTTTACAGTGGATGTTGTCAAATTTGTTTTATTGGGGCAAAAGTCTTTTCAGCAAAATAATTTCCCATGTTTTAATGGAGTTACAAACATACTATTCACTTACAGGTAGATATTTCAATACTACCAATTTTTCTGATCATCTCATATTTATTATAAATTTTTCCTGTAATACATACTGCATAGACATATATGCATGACATCTAAACCTGTTACATTCATTTGCCAGTGTTATGATTATATACTTACATGACAAGGAGAGTCACTGAATTTATCTTGTAAAGGTAAGGGGTGTTACCAGCATTTCACTATTGATAAATAGGAGAATTTCTGATTGAGTCAACTTTATTATGTTAAATAGTATACTGGGGTAAAGAATTGTATTGATAAGTATTTAGTAAATATCAGCATATGCCAGCGTTGTGTTCTTTTATTAATGTTCTCACAAAGTAGTATTTTAAATATCCTTTTCACCGATTGCAGCACATAACACATGAAATAGGGGTACATTCATCTATTTTTAGCAAACATGTACAGCAATTTTTAAAGGAAATCTCATAAAAACAAGGTACTGAAAACATTTACTTGATCACAGATAATTCGAAATCTAAGTGGAAGTTTCGTAATAAATGTGATATAAAGCAATAGAAAACGTGTCTTAGGAAAATGGCTTTACAAATGGACTCATGGTTCAGGAAGAAGAGCACGTATGCCTCCTGCTTTAAAAGTTTGGAAAACCGGAAACACTATTAAGTCACACTTGAGACATCTGGTGCCCACCGACATTTCTCAGCCTGCGATGGGGAGCCGATGGGGAGCGTGGCCCTCGACCCCCTCCAACAGTGAGCAGCACCCGGGCCTGCGCAGGATGGGCCGATCGCAGCTGCACCAGTCACTAGGCCTGCTCCACATGCCTGGCGCGGAGACTCCTCGGGAAGGCGCACAGGGAGTGGTCGGCCCTCTGGAAGGTCTTCAGGCTTCAGGTGTGTTGAGGACTAAGTGTAGGCCCCCTGGGGGACACTGGGAAGACAGGCACAGACGATAGCGGCTTCTGGCTGAAGCATCCCCCAAACCACACTTCCAGGAGGAAGCTTCCTCTAGTCTCGTGGGATCTCGGAATCCCACGTGGAGCACGTGGGCCGAAGGGGATGCTGGGACAGGAGACACAACCGGGGCTGTGGGTGGGAAGGTGGTGTCCCACGTGGGCCAGCGAGGAGCCGGGCTCAGCTGCCTGCCCCGCACACCTGCCTGCCTGCTCAGCCGTGGGCTCGTGCAACCGGCCCTCGTGCTCTGCGCCCCAGGGTAGAGCAGAGGGGCCAGCTGCGCAGAAAGGGGAGTGTCGACAGGCTTCGGGCCCCAGGGACGTGTGTGGACTTCCCCTGAGCACTGGGGCCCCCTTCCCGGGCATCCAAGTGCAAGGCTGCGCTCTCCCAATGTGGCGTCCCTTCACACCTGTGTTGGGGTCTGCAGCATGTCCCCGCTATCGCAGCTGCACGTTCCTGAGCTGGCCCTCTGAATGACAGCCTCAGGCCATGTTCTCTGACCCAGCCGCCTTGTTGGCGGCCTGAGATGGGGAGCTGGACCCGTAGCCTATGAGACTGCATTGGGAAGCGTCTTGAGCGCCGTGGGGGATCCCTGGAGCCTGGCAGAGGTAAGTGCAGATAGGGGGTTTCCGGGAAGGCCAACAGGGCACATGTACTGCCCGCAGGGTTGCCACGCGTCTTCGGGTGAGTGCCGTGGGCTGGGTGGGGATGACATGCCATATGTGGAGCATCTAGGAGGAAGCGGATGACAATCGAGAGTGGCAAATAGGGAGCGAAGGAGAGATCATGGAAATTAGTGCATTGTGGGATCCCAGCCCATGGCTTGGAAACGGATTTCGAGGCTGCAGTGCACAAAATGAGAACCAGAAAGGAGCCTGCAGGCTTGGCGAGTCAGAGAAGCAGCGTTGGGAGTCCAGAAGCCAAGGCTTCAGGCATTTGTGACACAGTAGAAAAGGGGAGGAAGGTGCACAGAGAGCTCTGGTGATTTGCAGATATACGGTTTCCCTAAGTCCATACTTGAGTCCTGATCTACGCAGATGTCTTGGTGAAGTACCAATGTGAGGCCAACAGCAAAGAAAGGAATAGAACAGTCTCTCTAAATCACACTGCTTATAGTGTAAAGATGTGTTAACACGTGGAGTAACTACAGTGGAATGGATTTGTCCTTCAGAAAGTTCTGCTGAAGCCTTAACCTCCAATAACGTGTGAATGTAACCTTATTTGAATATAGGGTCTTTGCAAATATAGAACACCAGATGAGGTCGTGCTGGAGCACAATGGTTTCTTAATTCAGTGTGACTGGCATCCTTCTAAGAAGAGAAGATGGATAGACAGGAACACACAGAGGGAGGGGAAAATGTCAGGTGAGGACAGAGACACCCTGAGAGGAAAAAGCCATGTGACAATGGAGGGAGAAATTGGGGTTGAGTAGCTACAAGCCAAGGAATGGTGAGGACTGCCAGCAATCCTCTAAAGCTAGGAGAGAGACCACTGTCCTTATGACACCTGAACTTTCACTTCTGTCTCCCACAACAGTGATAGAATCCATTTCTGTTATTTTACACCACTCAGTATGTGGTAGCCCTAGGAGAGTAATACAGACTGGTAGGAGTCTTCAAAAATTAGACTAATTCAAAATATTATAAATAGCAAGAAGGAAATGCACTATTATGCTTCTTACACTCTGTATAAGGTGGTATAATATCATCTGAAGTCTACCGTGACGGGAATGATCACAGTAAACAAACACAGAAAACACAGAGGTACAGCTAACAAGCCAGCAATGGAGATAAAATGGAATCATAAAAATTCAGTGATTCAAAAGAGCCATGGTTGCATTTAAACAAAATTCTGGAATATCTAGGCTAATCTATAATGATGGAAGGGAGATCAGTGCCTTCCTGGGGTTAGAGTAGTGAGGCCAGAAGAGACCAGAGGTTGGACCACAAAAGGGAGCAAGGAAAACCTGGGGGTGCTGGGTATGTTTAGTTTATTGATTGTGGCAGTGGCTTCATGGGTATTTATGTGTGTTAAAAGGGATCAAATTGTTCACTTTCAATAAATGTGATTTATGGTACATCAGTTGTACCATAACAGAGGTGCTAAAAATAATTTTAGATTAGCATAACTTGGAAAAATTGTAAGCAAGACAAAAGGAAAACAAAGCCAGTAATAGAAGGGAAAATAGAAGACAGCAATCTGGTAAATTTAAACCCCACTATAAATTTAATTACATTAAATATAAATGGTAAGTATTCATATTAAAAAAGAGTATTCACATTGCATAAAAATGCATGACCCAAAAATATGCTGTCTACAACGCGTATGTTTTAAAAAGTATCGCAGAGGGAAGTTAAAGGGAAAAGGATGGGAAGAGATATGATGTCAGCTAATAGTTCAAAGAAAGCAGAGGTACTTATATTAGGATCAACCAGTGTACATTTCACAGCAAGGGATAAAAGCTTCATTTTATAACGATAAGTGGGTTAATTCTGCAGAAGGACCTAATAGTATAAATTAGCATGCAACTAATTGTGGAAATTCAAAATATAGAAAGTGATGGAACTGAAAAACAGTGATTAAATCCAAAGTTATAGACAATTTATAAACCTCTTTCAATAACTGAAAAAACAAGGTGATATAAAATCAGAAATAATGATTTCAAACATGCTCAGGGGTGACACTCTTACATTAACAGAAAATTCCAACCAACGGTAGCATTATACAAATTCATTGCAAGTGTACACGGAAAAGATGATGCAAAGGGACATTCTCTAGGCCATAGAATACGTTTCAATGTATCAAAAGAATTAAAATCATACCATGTGATAATCTCTGGTCCTAGTCTCTGGAATTAAATTAGAAATCAGTAACAAAACGATAATCAAAAAAATCCTTAAATGTTAGGAGATGAAATAATTTAATTCTAAATAAACCATGACAAAACATTCAAAATGAAATTAAAAAAATATTCACAACTGAAAGAAAATGAAAGAAAAACATTCAGATTTGTGGGCGATACCTCAAACATTGATAGCAATGAATGTTTATGGTAGAAGAGAAACTCAAATCAGTACTCTAAGCTACTACTTTAACAGGCCAGAAAAAAGCTAATGAAACCGAAACTTGCAGTAGCGCTAGTCCCATGTCAGATGGCGAATGCTACTCCGCGATACACACCAGGAATGGACGGATCTATGCAACGAAGTATTTGTGTGTCTGCAGCACTGTGATGAGGGAAGGAATCCAGATGTAAATAAACTACTAAATACTGTTTGATTCCATCTATGGAAATTCTAGAAAGGGCACAATTGAAGTAATGGAAAGCAAGAGCCAGCAGTTAAACAAGGAAGGCCTTTTCCTTTGTG
>NC_048223.1:46256013-46315930 GCF_002007445.2 Ailuropoda melanoleuca
AAGTAGAAGATGATAGTAGGTGAAACTAAAATTGAAAAATAAGGATGTAGCCTTGCAGTAGAATTAGTAAAAAATCATAATGAACTTTTTAATTTTATATTAATTTGGCTCCTCCTTCAGAAACCATTTTTTATTATTATTGAAGTAGGGTTCATGCAAAAACTGGATGTTTTTCAAAGACATCATTTTTCCCTAAATATTTTCTCTGCTGGCTGATACACTTTTTTTAAAAGAATTTTTAAAATTTATTTATTTTAGAGAGAGAAAGACAGCAAGAAAGCACAAGCTGGGAGAGGAAGAAGCAGGCTCCCCTCTGAGCAGGGAGCCTGATGTGGGACTCGATCCCAGGACCCTGAGATCATGACCTGAGCCGAAGGCAGACGTTTAACCAACTGAGCCACCCTGGCACCCCAGGCTTATACACTCTTACAGTATACTAGGAGAGATGCATATAACTCTGTGGTACTTTTTATGATAAATTGAAGTATAAAATACTACAAAAGAACATCTTAAAGATTGATTCAAAGGGCGGGACGAAAACGAAGGCATTACAGGGTTCCATTCCAGCTAATCCTTGAAATGTGAGGAGCCGAGTGAGGTAGTGGTGTTTCAGAACACAAGCAGGAAGGCGTGAGAGTGCGATGTGTAGTTAGGGAATCATGAGTGAACACGAGAGACCAAAGCCTGGGGTTTAACAGGGCGGAGTCCGGGGAGATGCGTCTGCTCAAGGTCATAGAGGCCACGTTGCAGTGATGCCAGTCACCGTACTAAGACTTCTTTGAGAGTCTCCAAGCCTACTTAGGATCTGATTTTAGAAACATCATTTGTGGGAAGAATTGACTTCAGCGGGAAGAGGATGTTCGCAGAGCTTTTATAATAGTGCAGCAGTAGTAGGTCCAGAACCAAAATAATAACATTGGGGATGAAAACCCAGTTGCTCAAAATTTAAAGTTATTTCCTATGTAATGTCAGTAGAATACAATTTTAACTTTGTGTATGTAGGTGTTTAACAGTAATAAAATAAACAGGACTAGAACCAAAATCTTATTTGATAATTATTAACATCATTGATCTGACCTTTGGCAAATATTGAAAAGTCTATACCTTTTTGGGGAGATTTCCAGTGCATTTTGGCATATTAATGGTCTTAGATTTCCTACAAGGAAAACGAGAGTGGGTAACTGTTTTAATCCAGAATGTCCCAAATGATTGTAGTCATGGGACCCATCTACCAAGTAAAAATATTTCATGTAAAAATGTTTGCTACATGTTGATAAAACACATACCTTTTTCTTGTATATCTGTAAGCAGTATGTAACGAATGACTCTAGTATGAACACATTCGAAGCTGAAGATAAGACTGCTGATGCAAGTCTGTCCTGTTAGTGTAGAATTAAAGCCAAGTGCAGTTATGTAAAATAATACTGTAAATGAATATTTGTCATTGAAACCTTATTTCACCTTTATTAACATGATAAAATAATATAAAATTCTTACTCGAGTATAGTTGTTACTTAAAAAATTAATTGTCATATCTCATCTACAAAGCAACACAAAATCATAAAATTAACATACCTTGGAACTCGTGTATTGTTAATAATAATGTAGCATCTTCTGGTGCATCCAGATCTAATACTGTATACACACACTCATTTTCCCGTGTTACATATATTAACAGTTTTTATCAGTTTTTGAATATAAAAGATTCTCCCTCAAGCAAGCCTCTTGAAATTCAAAGACTCATTTAAATATGTCTACTCTGTTATGGATTTTGTAAAATTAGAGATTGTATTACATTGCCAGCCTAACACTTACCTGCCAGATATAGTTCTAAATTATTAAAGCAATGACATTTGATAAACATATTAAGAAAGTGGTAAGTAATTATAGCAATTATATTGTAAAAATTCAGTTTACCTTTAAGGTTTTTCTCTTGGCTAGTTATTTTTCCCTTTCTCAAGTACTTTGCTGCCTCAGAACATAGGGTTTTATACAAAAAGTAGGTGTGATAATTCTTCAAATTCTCAGTGTCAGAAAAGGACTAATCATAGTTCAGTACAGTATAAAATATGTTTATTTACCACTGGTTATCATTGAACAGGTGAGTCTTACTTGATCACCTGCTGAGATTCCTGTCAAAGGGTCATAGAACATTTGTTACCTTTCTGTTCTCCGCAAATTCTGTAGATTGTAATTATGAGGGAGGGAAATCTGTATAGCTCCTTGCCCTGTATTCTGTATACAAGTAACCCATCGTTATTTCATGTGTTTATTAACAGAAAAGAAATTGCTTTGGGCTATATTATAGGTAGGAAAATACATCAGATGAAAGATAGATTCTTACCCTAATAGATGTCTGACTCTTTGTAGTTATAAATTATTTTTAGAGCAAAGCCTTTGCTGCTTCTGCCTCCCACCCTGCCTCCTTCCCTTCCTTCCTTTGTTCTTTTAAACACGTAAGCACATATTTTTGTGAGTAGATAATGAAATAGGAATCTTCATATTGTTTCTAAAACAAAATGGCAGTGTGAATCAAAATTTCCTAAGTCTGTGGGCCTAATGCAGTGATATCATTTCTGGAAAAGCACCTGTATAGTTCGATAGGGCTGCCCAAACAGACTAACACTCACTAGGTGGCTTAATCAATGGAAATTAATTTTTCTTACAGTTGTGGAGGCTAAGAGTTGTCAGGTTTGCTTTCTTCTGAGGCTTCTCTCCTTGGATCACAGATGGGTACTTTCTCATTTTGTCCTCACGTGGTTTTTCCTCTGTATCCATGCATCTTTGTTGTCTCCTTTTTGCGTCTCTGATTTCCTCTTCTTACAAAGATACCAGTCGGATTGGTTTAGGTCTCACCCAAATGGCCTCATTTTAACTTCGTCATCTCTTTAAAAGCCCTGTCTCCAAAAACACTCACATTCTGAGGCACTGGGTGTTTGGGGTTTGACATATGAATTTTGGGGGGACCCAAATCAATCCATAATAGAACTCTAGCAAAATATCAGACAGGTTTGGTTAATTTTCTGTAAATCAAATTTATTGTATTACTACTTTTTTAAGACTTGATTTCTTTTAGAGCAGTTTAAGGTTTATAGTAAATTTGAGAGGAAGACACAGTGGTCTCTCAAACCCCCATGCCCAGTACACATGCACAGCCTCCCCCATTGTCAGCATGCCCCACCAGAGTGGTACATTTGTTACAATTAATGAACCTGCAGCAACACGGCATCACCCAAAGACCATGGTTTGTATTAAGGTTCGCTCTAGCTGTTGTGAATTCTGTGGGGTTGGAAAAACGTATAATGCCATGTATCTGTCATTATGGTATCCTGCAGCCTATTTTCCCTTGTGCTCTGTCCATTTATCCCTCCTGATCTCCCCCCCTGCCCCCCCCACACGCACACATACACACTCCTGGCAGTCACTGACCTTTTTACTGTCTTCACAGTTTTGGCTTTTCCAGAATGTTACATAGTTGGAATCACACAGTAGGCAGCCTTTTCAGGTTGGTTTCTTTCACTTAGTTCTATGCATTTAAAGTTCCTCCATGCCTTTTCACGGTTTGATAGCTCGTTTTGTTTTAGCACTGAATAATATTTTATTGTCTGGATGTAACAGAGTTTATTGATCCATCACCTACTGAAGGACAGATTGGTTGCTTCCAGGTTTTGGCAATTATCAATAATGCTGCTATAAACATCTGTGTGCAGATTCTTGTGGTGGACATAAATTTTCAACTCCTTTAGGTAAATACCAAGGAGAACAATTACTATGTCATACAGTAAGAGTATGTTTAATTTTGTAAGAAGCTGCCAAACTGCCTTCCAAAGTGGCCGCACCATTTTGCATCCCATCAGCAGTGAATGAGAGCTCCTGTGGCTCCCCTTCCTCACCAGCATCTGATGTTGCCAGCGTTCTGTCATTTGGTTCTTATAGGTGTGTAGTGGGATCTCGTTTTAATTTGCATTTCCCTGATGATATATGACGTGGAGCATCTTTTCATATGCTTATCTGCCATCTTTATATCTTCTTTGCTGAGGTGTCCCTTAAGATCTTTTGCTTAGCTTTTAGGGCGCCTGGGTGGCTCAGTCATTAAGCATCTGCCTTCGGCTCAGGGTGTGATCCCAGAGTCCTGGGATCAAGCCCCACATCGGGCTCCTCCGCTGGGAGCCTGCTTCTTCCTCTTCCACTCCCCCTGCTTGTGTTCCCTCTCTCGCTGGCTGTCTCTCTCTCTGTCAAATAAATACATAAAAATCTTTAAAAAAAATAAGATCTTTTGCTGATTTTTTAACTGGGTTGTTTCTTGTCGTTGAGTTTTAAGAGTTCTTTATATATTTTGGATAATAGTCCTTTATCAGATGTGTCCTTTTCAAGTATTTTCTCCCAGTCTGTGTCTTGTTTTCTCGTTGTCTTTTACAGAGCAAAACTTCTGAATTTTAATGAACTCCCACTTATCAATTATTTCTTTCATGGGTCATGCCTTTGGTGTTGTATCTAAAAAGTCATTGTCGTAAAGTTCCCTAGGTTTTCTCCTATGTTATTTTCCAGCAGTTTTATAGTTTTGCATTCTATATTTATTTATTTATTTATTTTTAAAGATTTTATTTATTTATTTGACAGAGTTAGAGACAGCCAGCGAGAGAGGGAACACAAGCAGGGGGTGTGGGAGAGGAAGAAGCAGGCTCCTAGCGGAGGAGACTGATGTGGGGCTCGATCCCATAACGCCGGGATCACGCCCTGAGCCGAAGGCAGACGCTTAACCGCTGTGCCACCCAGGCACCCCTGCATTCTGTATTTAGATATGAAATCCATTTTGAATAAATTTTTGTGAATGGAGTTATGTCTTTGTCTTTTTTTTTCTTTTTTCTTTTTTCTTTACATGTGGATGTCCATCAGTTCATCACCATTTGTTGAAAAGTCTGTCTTTGCCCAGTTTTCTTGCTTCTGCTCTTTGTCTGTTCCTTTGTCAAATGTCACTTGAGATATTTATTAAGGTCTGTTTCTGGGCTTTCTATTCAGTTCTTTTGTTGTGTTTGTCTGTTCTACAGCCAAATCCACACTGCATTGATGACTGCAGCTTTGTGGTGAGGTGGAGCCAGATAGCATCAGTCTTCCAGCTTCGCTTGTATCCTTCAAGATTGTGTCGACTGTTTTGGGTCTTTTGCCTCTGTACATGAACTTTAGAAATCAGTTTATCGATACCTACCAAATAACTTGCTGGAATTTCGGTTGAGTTGCATTGGTTCTATAAATCGAGTTGGGAAAAGAACTGGCATTTTGACTATATTCAGTCTTCCTGTCTATGAACATAGACTGTCTCTTCCTTCATTTGGTTCTTTGATTTCATCAGTCACAGTTTTGTAGTTTTCCTCAAATAGATCTTGTATATATGTTGTTAGATTTATACCTAAGTATTTCATTTTTGGTGCTAATGTAAGTGATACTGTGTTTTTAATTTCAAATTCCATTTGTTCATTTCTTGTATGCAGGAAAGCAATTGATTATTGTATAACAGACTTGTATCCTGCAACCTGCTATATTTATTAGCAATATTGTTAGGGCCCCTCTGTGATGAGTTCCCTAGGGGCTTCTAACACTCATACTCATCCACACTGAGCTCCAGTACTCTGCCAGTTAGAGTTAGGTTTGCCTTCTGTGGCACTGGTTCCCTTGGTGGTTTCTGCTTAGGAGTCTCTGCTCCAGTAATCTTACTTTGAGTGTATGTATTAACCTGTCTGTTTCTCCAGTCTTGGGGGAATGTTTTGCCTGGTTGTACCTTCACCCAGGGATCCAAAAAGGTTGTTGATTTTTGGTCTATTCAGCTTCTGACTCATTGTTAGGATATTGAGCTCCTTATGTGAGGAACTAGAAACTGAAAGTTGCAGTATTATTTTTTAAGGTAGAAACTTAAGAACAAAGAACAAACTGAGTGCCTAGAAATAGATGATAGTTGACAGAAATTATGTTATAGCCATTTTAATCTAATACCAGTCACTAAAACAAGGCTTAGAAATTGTTTTAATTATATGAAAGCATTATATTTTATTAAATGAAATTAACCACTTTCAAAAGTGTGTATTCAGTATGTTTCCAACTTTGTGTCACAAAGACAAATAGAATAAATATGTCAAGAAAATATGTCATTTAAAATTATCATTTCCAGTTGGGATGATTATGAACACATTTTAATTTTTTTCTTTGTATTTTTCTATCATTTTCAAACATTAAGCCATTTAAAATGAAAATATACTTTATAAGTTTGCTTTCATGAAATTCAAGTTTCAAATTAGTGCAAATATCTAAAAAAATTCGTATGCCCCAATATAAAATATATTATTATAGGAAACTATCAGACAATTCCATAAAATAGTGGTTAGTCCTTCAAAACTTAACTTATTTAATTGCTTTGTTAAACTAGAAATAGAAATAGCTCCATATGAAAAAATATGACATCTCTAGGCAAATTAAAAACCTTTATATGCCAAAG
Source organism: Ailuropoda melanoleuca (assembly GCF_002007445.2). NCBI lineage: Eukaryota > Metazoa > Chordata > Mammalia > Carnivora > Ursidae > Ailuropoda > Ailuropoda melanoleuca. The sequence goes on from NC_048223.1 coordinate 46,262,501, forward strand.
CTATGTTTTAAAATTGTGGTCATTGCATATGCATGCCTTCTTTATACCCCATCTCTTTTAAGCGATAACAAACCACCACAGTGTTGAAGGTTCTAGAGGAAGACCACTGGAAAACAGGATGGTCAGTTAAAAAGTGAGACTGTTGTTACCTTCTGACAGTTAGAAATCCTATTACAGTCTTATAGTCCTTTAAATCAATTTGTCTTTGTTTGGTCATGAAGAAATAGAAGAATAGAGGTGTGAAGCAGGGGATAGGAGAGCGTGTAGTCAGCATCTCTTGGCTCTCAGACACGATGTCCTATGGATCTGGGTTTATTAAAAAATAAAGGGAGAAGGGGATGATTTAGGCCAGAGACTTGCAAATCTTTTTACATAAGGGTGTCAGAACTATCCTAACTCTTTAAACTGGAATCAAAAATTATTTTTTATATAGAAATTGGATAATGGCTCAGTTGTGGGCACCAGTGAACAGAAGCAGGGCTTAGATCAACAAACTTGCCTTTAATTTCTAGACTCTCTTTTCTCTTACTAGAGTGTGTTTCTTGCTATTGATCCTGGAGAAATGATAAAAGTAATGATTTCCTTACTAGACCAACCACGCAGTATTTATGAGTCATCAATATACAGAGTGACCATAAAGTGTAAAAGCATAGATTACGTTCTTTTATATTTTGTATAGAGTGAAGCTTTTTCTGGACTATAGTTTGTGTATTTACCCTTTTCCCCTGAATTGATGGATGCATTGTAGTGGTATTCTTATACAAATAAAAAGACCTCATGAACAATGAGAAGAAAAATCAATACTTTGCATCAGTGGGACAGGGACTTAAAGTCAAAGCTCTCTATTTAAAGATAGAGGATTCTATAAATGCTTTAGAAATTTCTCTTAGTATAGTACTGCCTTATATTGCTATTGATTTTCTAAAAAAGAACTTTAGAAACCCAAGGTGCTTGGAGTATACTTCTCCAATTTTCCTCGTCTCATAAAAGAGTTCTTTTTGTGCTTTTTGAACTGAAGCTTAAAATTATAGCAGGTTGACCCATTCTGTCCCTACAGCCCTCTTGTGAAGGGGTCTCGACCCTCCTTGGCAAAAGCAAGAAGGAACAACCCTTGATGCATTGGTCTGCAGTGTTTGCTCTGCTTATTCAGCAGTTCACAGACCCTAGACAGGCCTTTCTAGTGTTTGCTCTGCTTATTCAGCAGTTCACAGATCCCAGACAGGTCTTTCTGCTGGGTCTCAGACCACGTTCCCCTCCATGTAGCAAGACTGACAGCAAGAATAATTGGACTAACAAAGATCTACAAAACTGCTTGTTTTCTTTACAATGAGTATGTTCAATCAGTGGAAGAAACCTCCGTTACATCTACGAAGTTCTCAAGGATATAGGTTCAACAACTTTTTATTCACAACACGTGTCAATCTGCTTGAGATTTCATCCTTTGCTCCTCACAATTTCCTCACAAACTCCTGTCCAGACATTTGATACAGGATGATATTGCTATTCCATCTGTGATTAGTCAGTAATTACTGCTTAATTAATTGACCTGATAGTTGTCTCATTATATTATCATTAACTTGGGCAAGAGACACTTAATCCAGGAAAATTCTGCTTATTTTGGTCTTGGGGCTAAAAGTATATAATGTAGTTTGGTTTTATCTGCTAATAACCAATGCACATTTTTCTTCTTTATTGTGCTAACTTGAGTAACTCAACAAAATATTTAAAATATACTCAAATACAACCATCTGTTTTTCTTACACCTTCCAAAGGCTTTTTACCAAATAAAATAGTAATGAATGCTACTATATGAATATAAATACATTTCATCAAATGTTACTATTATTTTATCAATGAAATGAATTGCCTTTTTTATACTTCCAGTGTCCATCAGACCCATCCTCAGGCGAAATCAAGATGCAAAGAAATCTTTGTCATCTGAGAGCATTTGGCAGTTTGTCAATTTTGTACATCCTTTCCTCTGCTTTTTGACTGAGTCAAAGCCACCCACTTGGGTGGCTCAGTCGGTTAAGTGTCTGCCTTCAGCTCAGGTCATGATCCCAGGGTCCTGGGATCGAGCCCCACATTGGGCTCATTGCTCAGCAGGGAGTCTGCCATCACCGTTGATGTAACCATGACAGCTGGCTCAGGTAGCCTTTGTCAGGCTTCTCTGCTGTATGATTCTCCCTTCCTTTTCCTGGACGGTAGTCTTCAGAAGGATGTCACTATGCACAGCCACACTCAAGAATTGGGGACTTGTTCTCTGTCTTTTGAGAATGATATATTTCAAAAATTATTTGGCAATATTCTGTGTGGAGATTTCTTTTTATGATAAAATTTAAGTTCTACTCTATTAGCAAATTTCAGTTATATGGTACAGTGCTGTCAACTATAGCACCGTGTTATACATGAGATTTTCAGATGTCTTTCATCCTATAACTAAGTTTGTCCTCTTNTAAGTTCTACTCTATTAGCAAATTTCAGTTATATAGCATAGTGCTATCAACTATAGCACCGTGTTATACATGAGATTTTCAGATGTCTTTCATCCTATAACTCAGTTTGTCCTCTGTTACCAGCCTCTACCTCTGGTCCTCCCCACATGGAGGTGATAACATGAAATATCTGTCTTTCTCTGTCTGGCTTGTTTCACTTAGCATAATGCCTTCCATTTTCACTCATGTTCTTGCAAATGATAGGATTTCCTTCTTTTTTTAATTTTTAATTTTTATTTATTTTTGTTTTTGTTCATTTGTTTATTCAGGCCTCTAATGTGGGGCCTGAGCTCAAGAACCTGAGATCATGACCTGAGCAGAGATCAAGAATCGATGCTTAACCCACTGAGCCACCCAGGTGCCTCAGGATTTCCTTCTTCTTTAAGGCTGAATTGTATCCCATTGCATATATCTACCACATTTTTAAATTTATTTATCTGTTTACAGATAGGTAGGTGATTTCCATACCTTGTGTATTGTGAATAATGCTGCAGTGAGCATGGGAGTTCAGATAATTCTTTGAAGTGGTAATTTCACTGCCTTTGGATACATACCCAGAAGTAGGATTTCTATGGCATATGGTAGTCCTTTTTTAGTTTTTTGAGAACCCCCATACTGTTTCCCATACTGGCTACACTAGTTTACATTCTTGCAAATGGTGCAGGAGGGTTCTCTTTTCTCCACATCCCTGCCAGCATTGGTTATTTCTTCTCTTTTTGATGACAGCCATTCTGAAGTGTGAAGTGGTCTCATTGTGGTAGGAGATTTTCTCTTTTCCCCAGTTTGTTCATCTGTACAATAATTTATTAATACCAGTATGAGCTCATGGGTACATATATATTAGATTATAATCCAGTACTACTTTATTTTATTGCTCAAATTGTTCCAAACTCTTTCAGTTTGCTTCAGGGCCCATTTGACATGTTCTCATGTGGGGGTTGTTGGATGCTGTTTGAGTCCTTCCTGTGCTTCCTGCCCAGCTCTAGAATCAGCCATTTCCTCCAGGACTCCTGGTTCCTTTTACTGGAGAATTGCATTGAAAGCCAAGATCTGGGCAGTGGGCACATCCATTGTTTCTGGAGTGGCGTGGCTTCTAGACCCTCTAAGATGACAGAGCAAGAAAATACATGTGAGTGTATTAGCTGGTGAATGTACACATATCTATATGCATTTGGATGTGTGACTGTCCCTGTGCAAAGCTAAACATGAGTTCATGCTGATACCTCCGCTTCTGATCTATCCACTGCAAGGATGATGCTAGCCTCTCCCACTTGCTTACCTGTAATCGTCCCTCCCTCCAGCAGTGTGGGTTTGCTCCTCTGTTTTTATTCATATGTATTTGTTACGTTTCAGTGCATGTTTATAATGGTGTCAGAATTGTTTCCCTCATCTCTGTGGGAAAGAGAGTCCTCTAGAGTATGAAGTAAAATATAGAGGAATATGTTTGACCTTGCTAAACACACCAGTTTTTCAGGCAGTCTTCATTGCTGGCAAACCGCTGTAGTACGGTCAGGGAGATGCGGTGGCCCATGTAGGAGAGAAATTTTGTAACAAAGTAACCCACGGGACAGCTTTGTGATGCAGGGGTTGGGGGGAATCAGGCCCCTTTGTGTTGCAAGTCCAGTACAGGTCTGTCTGGTACGCGGGAGGAAAACAAGCATATATCCTTGCTTTTTACTGAGGGTGCTGGCCCACTGGATTTTAACAGAGCGTGTCTAATTTTTTTTTTTTTTGATCATTCTACTGACCTTTCTTTGAGATTTGTGGATTGCATATGCCAACTTTCAGAAAGATAAAGTAGCAGTTCATAAAGCTAGTGATTGATTTATAGAAAGAGAAAAATATTTTGTCCAGTTAGGCCAATTTATGAAGGACAGTTGTCTCAGGTATTTTTGAAAAAAAGGCTGTATCTAAGATAGAAGTCTGTGGTGCTGGGAAATGTCAGGAAACGTCTCTAACGCTTCACTTTTGATTTCCCCCAGTGCTCCCCCTTGGGGTGTGGCTTTGCCATTTCTTGACTGATCTGTTCCTCGGCACTTAAATGTTTATGCTTTGTCAAATTATTGTCAAAAAACACGTGTAAGCAATTTGTGTGTCTTTGGAAGTTATACAAAATTAGACATGCTTCGTTCTCTTTAGTATTTGACGGGATTGTAACCTAGGCTTTTAGTGATTTGTTTCCCCGATGTTGTTGACAAGCCTCCATTTTATGAGGATATGTTTCTCTTCCTCCAAGTAAAATGGATAGTTAACCAGTTTTCTGGGTTGCAGTTGTTGCATTTTTCCTGCTGTGAAGGCTTTTTCTTCCACCTTAATGTTATTTTAATGAGACCCTGAGACCCGTACTTGAATTCTCTAAGCCCCTGCCGTTTCCTTGCTTTCTCTCAGTGAATGCAGTAAGAAGCAGAAAAGATGAGCTTGTTTTGCTTTTCTGTGTTAAATGAAAGAACAGCATTTTTGCCCAGGCACTTGGTGGTTTTACAGCTTAAGGCATTTCTTTGAATGTTTCTCCGTGTTTTCCTCTGGAGTCTTGGTCTATGAACTTGCCCAAATTCACCACTTTTGGCAGGTTCCTTGTTAAGCTTCTGGAAAACTCTGATTCCACGTGTAAGAAATAGCCACCAGTAGCAAATAATTCATTCCAGACTTCAACGTCTCCAGTTTCTTTTGAGACATTCCTTTAGTTTTTCCTCTTGAAGCAACTTCTCTACTAAGAGCTCTCAAAGGGCCTATTTCTTGGGGAAAGAACTAAGTATAATTTAATTCTTAAAAAAATGTCCGTGTGTGTGGTGTGTGTGTGTGTGTATGTGTGTGTGTGTGCGTGCACATGTGGATGCACGTATATGAAACTAAGAGGACATTTATTGGTTTAAACTTACCTATTACACCTCTAAATTCACNTTGGTTTAAACTTACCTATTATACCTCTAAATTCACAAAACAAATTCTTTTTGTTTCCAGTCTTCATTGTTAAAATCAGAAATTTTTGGAGGACTGTATTAGCTAATTTTAGAGCCCTGAGGTAATGTGATCTCAGGGAATGAGAGTGTGAACATTACTGCAAGATGCCAGAATTGTAAAATAGCACCAAAGCCAATTTTTACTTTCAAGAAAAAGGAATATTTGTTTTAGGGCCCAGGGTGTCAGAGGTACATATTTAGGAAATGCTTTCAACACCATCCTATAATGTCCTTAGAAGTAAGAAGTAAAATTAAGTATTTGTAGAATTGATGTTCTATGTGGGATTAGTGAATCAAGTTACGATGCAGATCAACACCTATTTTGTGAGAAAATGCCGCATACTTATCGATATTGAGGATGAGCAGCTAATAAAATGTATGCGATAAAATTTCCTTTCTTTTTTTTTTTTAAAGATTTTATTTATTTATTTATTTGAAAGATAGAGAGAAACAGTCAGCGAGTGAGGGAACACAAGCAGGGGGAGTGGGAGAGGAAGAAGCAGGCTCCCAGTGGAGGAGCCCGATGTGGGGCTCGATCCCAGGACGCCGGGATCACGCCCTGAGCCGAAGGCAGATGCTTAATGACTGAGCCACCCAGGCGCCCCGATATAAAATTTTGGCTTTTAATGAATATGTTACATCGTTGTAAACATTGGCCTAAAGGGAAAAAAAAATAGCTGCCATCCTTTTTATCTGTACAAATTAAGTTCCAAGTACTCTGTGTAATTGAGAATATTCCCACAAACACTTGATTGACATGACCTGTGTTTTGCCAGAAAACACTTGGTGTGATGTTAAGTAACTTACTTGAGGTTGCACAACTAGTAGTTAGATGTCTGAGTTCTTGGCCCCCTTTCCCAANTCTTGGCCCCCTTTCCCAGGAGTTCCATTCTGCCCATTTAGCAGACACCCCCGTCCTTGAATCCAGTCTGGTTCCTCTGAGTAATTTTCCACCCACCGAATCCTCACTCTGTCCGTCTGTGCTGTGTGCGGAGTGGAGCTCAGTTCTACACTGAATGCTCTCCCCTACCATTGTAGCTCAAATAACATCTATCTTGTTGTTAATAGTAAGTGTCTGCTGCAAAATTTTCCCTTTATGCTATCTTTCTGATCTCATTGCTGATGATCTTCCCAAACAACTAACATGTGCTCCTCCTCATGGATTTGCTCGTCTTTCTTAAATTTTCCCAGTGCAGTCTTCATAACTTACATATAAATCCCTTCCAAGCCCATCCAGTGGAGTTTCAGCAAGCCCTCTGTTCCCTGCTCTCTCTTCACTCAGACTGCTGGGGCTCCCGGCATCATTATTCTGATGGGTGCAGCAAACTTAACATTTGACCCTCATGGTGACGGCGCCCCAGTGCACATCCACAGCACCTGCAGCACCTTTCCCATGTCGGGAACTCCTCCGGGGTCCCCTGTGCACGGTCAGCTTTGATCTCTTCCTCGGTCTGGATGATGGTCTTTTATTCAATTCTCTATCTCGTACAGACAAGCTACATCAAAGGCACATTTAAATTACTTGCACAAACAAAGCTATACATCATCAGCCATAAAGAAAAAAATAAAAAATTAAAGAATGAAGAATGTGTTAAATAATGTGGGTAGCTCTACTCACTATGCCACCTAAAGTGTTTATACTCTAGAAGATAACTTTAATTTTTAAACCAAGCAGAACTACCAAAAACAAGCCAACTACTTTATGTACGATATTTGGAGAAGAGTAAACTGTGCCAGTGCTGGGGGAGAAAACGGGCAGTGTAAGATTTATTGAGAGATAGTGTAGAATATTGGTAATCTTCTGAAGTATTTTTAAGAATAGTTTGGTCATATGCAAAAATTACCATTTCAAAATCAATTTAGAACTTGAGCCCACAGAAGAGATGTTATAACTAAATTATCCCCTGCACAGCCCCAGATGATTCTGAACTAAATTGGTTATTTCCCCTGGTTTTGAGAGCTTTCTCCCCAGGTACTGAAAATGTATTAACTTTTATCTCCCTTCGCTGCTGCTCGACATCGGATGGCCCTCTAAGGGCTCATGTAACATTCAGGGGGGACAACTGTCCCTACTGACTGTTGTCTCAGAATTTGTGACTTACTTTTTTTTTTTTAATTATGAGAATTTGTGACTTACTTTTTATACTACTGGTCCTCAGTCTAGGTCAGTTCTGCCACCGAGGAGGCATTTGGAAATGTCTGGAGATATTTTTGGTTGTCATAACAGGGTTGGAGTATGGATGTGGGCATCTAGTAGGCAGAGGCCAGAGATTCTGCTAAATATCCTGTAATGTACTGGAAAGCCCACCACAATGAGGAATTATCTGGCCCAAAATGTCAGTAGTGCTGAAGTTGAGAAAACATGGTTTTAATGGATAACATGCTTCCCCGAGGGAACTATAAACTCTTGAAAGATGAAGTTAGTAGCAGAAATACTTTTGTATTTCCTTTGGGAACCATTTATTGTACCAGCAGCTATGTATCGAGGTCTTCCTCTCTGCTGGGCAGTTTACTAAGTGCCAGGAACAAAATTGTGTACAGTCCCATGATGTGAGCAAAAGATCTGTAACTGCTAGTTGAATGGATGCCTTATGTATTACTTCATACCCTACATAGAACACAAGGCATGGCATAAAGAAGTTGCTATTTAGATTTATGAGCTTTTTTTCAAGATTAATGGAGGAAAAAAAAATCTTATGGTATATAGCACTTAAAAATTCAAGGGAGAGGGGTGCGTGGGTGGCTCAGTTGTTAAGCGTCTGCCTTCGGCTCAGGTCATGATCCCAGGGTCCTGGGATTGAGCCCTGCATCGGGCTCCTTACTCAGTAGGGAGCCTGCTTCTCCATCTCCCTCTGCCTGCTGATCCCCCTGCTTGTGCTCTCTCTCTCTCTTTCTCTGTCAAATAAATAAATAAAATCTTAAAAAAAAAATGTCGAGGGAGAGGAAGCTTTGTGATAAATATATTGAGGGTAGGTATAGGGGTTATTGTTACAATCAGTTGTTGATTCTGAGTCCTAATATCAAACACATAGTATCTATTTCTAGCATATTTCCCTAAACAATGAATCCTGACCCTTGGCAGAATAAATGAAACTTAAAATTATGTGGCACAAATTTTGTGTGTTCCAGGTAAAAAATTCATGAGTATTCTAATCAGGGACTTGGAACACCCCAAACTGATCACTCTTGGAGCAAACTGTGTTAGAGCATGGTCATTTCAGGTCTTTGACTCCAGCAGGTAGCCCCAGCTTAGTGCATGAAAGAGCTTACAAGGACCAATGCAAAACAAATAGTATTTCTCATTGTAATTAGAAGGTAGTGTTTTGTACTTAATTTCATGGTAAAAGCATCTGACCAACACATCTCATTAGGAGGGTGACCAATGTGTTCCAGTTGGCCCAAGACTTTCTTGGTTTCAGCACTGGGAGTCCTGTGAACTGGATTCTCAGTCTCAGCAGCCTGGGTTGGTGGGTCATCTATAAGACAGAGCTATTGCAATACTGGTGTGAGTTCTGGGAGGTGCTTATTTTTAAAGTACTTGGTATACGTACAGCTTTTGTCCATGTTTAAATATTCGGGCAACAGTTTGTAGTTGTGTTAGTTGAAGCTTCCATAAGAAATGTCTTATATGTTCACTGACATATAGAGAGAAATACTGTGTGAAAAATTCTGTTGAATAAAGTCTTGGAGTTCCATGTGTGGTGTTGCTCATTGAGGTTTAACAGATAATTCTTAAGTTAGATGTTCTGTTTTTTGTTTTTTTTTTTAAAGATTTTATTTAGTTATTTGACAGAGAGAGAGAGACAGCTAGCGAGAGAGGGAACACAAGCAGGGGGAGTGGGAGAGGAAGAAGCAGGCTCATAGCAGAGGAGCCTGATTGTGGGGCTCGAACCCATAACGCCGGGATCACGCCCTGAGCCAAAGGCAGACGCTTAACCGCTGTGCCACCCAGGCACCCCAGATGTTCTGTTTCTTGAGTGATTTGATTATAGCTATTGAAGTATCCTTTATCAAGACTAGAGCTGAAATACTAGATATAAAATCTAAGATTCTGTAAGGGAAACATTCTATTTCAATTTTTGTATATATGAGGTGAAAATAAAACATGACCTTACAGAGTAAGGTAAGGATGAAACCAGATTAACAGTATAGAGTGCTTGGGCTAGGTGAAGAGAACAGTCCATAGTGGCGGAGGCATTATGTAGTTGGACATTTCATCATAATCATTGCAGTTACTACATTCTCCGGTCACAGATGCAAACACGATTTCACATGGATTTTATGCAGAAGAACAGAGTTGCTGCATCAGTGAAGGGTTCATCATGGTCACTATTTCTGCACCCTGTCTGTGCCGGCAGAACATTTTGTTAGAGAAGCATAGCTATTGTGATCATCAAAATGGATGGAGTTGGCCTTTATTTACGTCCCCAGACAACCCAAAAAGCCATCTATTTAGTTTTATAAATCATAGTTTTTAGACCTCCTTCAACAAAGTTTAGATTATGAGGAGACCGTTAACTTCCAAAAGTGCTCTTATGGTCTACTTAGGTCAAGTCATCTTTTTCTCTCTAGAAGTATATTTATATTTAATCTTCTGGTTGTCAAAAGCCCTGTTTTTTTGGCAAGCCTCTGGATTTGACTTGAGTGATGTGTTTGTCGTGCTAAGTGAACATCTGATACTGTCTGCTGGGCCCTGATTAACCTCTTTAAAAAACCCTCCTGGTGCTGAGGGAGGTTGGTTGGGCTGCATATAAAAGCAGCATCCTTGGGGGGCTCACATTCATGGAGCTCTCTCCAGAGCCATTTCTCATTTCCTCACCTTGTACCTTCTCCCCTGCCTTGTAATCACTCCCCATGTTCCAGCCTTTCCTCTCTTATCTCATTTATTCTCCACTCTTGACTTTGCTTGCAACCTGCGGTGTCATGTGAATTAGTTACATGCACTGATTCAGATCCTGCTTTTGTGCCAAACCAATCTTCATCACAGATTGATCGTTGAGGAACACTTCCTTAATAGTCAAATTTTCAGGGCTATACTCTGAAAGCAGCCATTCATAAGCAGCTAAGTCCTATGGCTGAGCTCTGGACAATAAAAAATTGCGAGGGAGTTATCTTTGTTCTCTTTCTAGGGACACCAAGAATGAGTCACTCACCAGGCAAACCACCTCTCCCCCCCATAAACATGAAGATAGGTAACTTGTTGCATAAAAACTAAAGATTAAAAAAAAATAAGATATCATAGAATGAAATATTTATTCAGGTCCATGCAAAATCAGATATTAATATTAACCTGTTTATTATCTGGTGTCCAGCAGCAAAATTATCATGACCACAATAGCAACAGTAGTAGTAACAAAAAATTGCAGATTTGTAAAATTCTGTCTATACAAAGCAATTTTTCATATACCTCTTATAAACCCTGTTGATATATGCTTAGGTAGGAACTATCTTTTAGTTTTCTGAGGGAAAATAGAATCAAGAACCGATGAGAGTATATTTCAGTGCAGGTTTTCTAACTTCAGACCACTAAACTTTACCAAGGATCCTCTACAAATGAATGCAGAAGGCTGCATCCAAAACTTCCTGAGAATTGATAAAGAAATTGGTTGAAGGTTGAATACATCCTTTAGATAATCTTGAGTTGAGTTGACCTTCAGTTTTTAATCTTATCACTCCAAACCAAACACAGTCCCGAGCTAAAATAAACCATGGCACACAAGGTTCTGCTATAGCCTTTAGTCTCATGGGAACATAGTCTGGTTTTATTGCTGTTGATTGTACTTGCTTCATACTGGGTTCAAGTCCCAGAGACCAAGACCAGCCCATCTCTATCTGACAAATACTGACAATAATGTGGAGTACCTCACTATCAGATCTGATGTTTTGGATATTGGCATCAGTCCATATCATGCATAAACATGTCCTGTTACTCACTGCTTTGGGGAATACAGCTATCCTGGGGAAAGTTACTTCTTTGACCCTGGTCCTGGTTCTGATTAATTCCAATTCACACTCACACTGTGGCAGCTCACGGATGCCTCACAGTTAAGTTTGTGGCCTTGTGAAAACACCTTTTTAAATATCTGCTTATTCATTACTTCTCTATAAAATAAATACTGGATAAAAATACTAATTATAGTAGTCTCCAAAAGCATGATATGAAACACTTTTGAAAATAAATTGTATTTTATTTTTAATTAATCATAGTTAAATTTCATTTGAAAAATGTATGTGAATGTCATTTATTAGTGTAATGAGAGAGGCTTGAGTAGCCTGAAAGATCGTTTTCAATGTCAGATAACATCTGAATTTACCTTTTGGCTGTAGGGGAAAATTGGCTTTTTTGCTATTTATGTATTTATTTTTTAAATAGCAAATTTGTTATTTAAGGACTCATGTTTAAATGGAATAGTCTTGATATTATTTCTCTTTATTAATACACATTTTTTTTTAGAGTGGGAGGTGGGGGTCAGAAGGAGAGAGAGAATCTTAAGCGGGCCCCACAGCACAAGACCCAACGTGGGACTAGATCTCACAACCCTGCGATCACGACCTGAGCTGAGATTATGGGTCAGATGCTTAACTGACTGAGCCACCGGGGGCCCCTAGTAATATGCATTTTTATTTACCTGAGTGATTTACTTATATTTGGGTCAGTTCAATTATATTTACCCAGTTACGAAAAACTTTGGCCATTTGCATGTGGATATAAAATTAAAATAAATACCAGTAGCTGTCATGGTTAAAAAAAAAAATCAACCTGTAATATGTTTCGAAGAATGTGAAAAAATAAGTTATTGAAAATTGAGATGAGGAAGTTTGCCGTAAACCAAGAGAAGGAAGATGTTCATACCTTAATCCAAGAGTGCATCAATCATAACTGTGTAAAAACATGAAACATCCTCTTTAAAGGCTTTTTCCAAAATTGATTTTCATGGGTTTCAAACTTGTATTATGTATTTCAAGATCAAATGAACCATATAACTCAGAGTGAAACTCAAGTAAAACTAATGAGACTTACCTTCTTTTTGGCCTAAATTGTTTGATTAAATGACATAATATTTGCATTAAGTTATTCTGTGCTTTATTGAAATCTTACATTTCTGGATTTGGCTCTCTCAGGGTTCTTGTAATTTATTACAGAACTTTCTTTTAGCCTCTGTAGTACAATAAATTCAATCAGAAATATTACTCCGTTGAAATCCTAAATTTTAGTAATTAAGAAAAATTTTAGCATATAAATAATGTTATTTATTCTAAGAACCATTATAAATGCCACATTTTTATTGTATGCAATTATTAGAATTTTTGATTAATGAACCTGATTTAAACAAAACTTATGTATCTTTCCAGTTTTGTTAAAGTACAAATTATATGGGGCCATATATATTTTTTTGTATTCTTGATTTTTTTTGTTTCGTTTTTAACGATTTATATATTTTAGAGAGACTTTGTGCACGTGTGTGTGCATACAGGGGGGTGGAGGGGCAGAGGGAGATGGAGAGAGAGAATCTCAAGCAGATTCCCCAGTGAACTCAATCTCGTGACCCTGAGATCATGTCCTGAGCCGAATTCCAGTTGGACACTTTATCTACTGAGCCACCCAGGCGCCCCGATGATATTTTTGTTAAGTACACCGGAAATCAAATGAATTACTTAGGGAAAAAAATTACTTTGGTAGATTTAGCCTCTCTCTAGTCTAGTACTGTCAAATAGAAATATAATGCCAGCTAGACATGTAATTGAAAATTTGTAGTAATACTAGAAATTAAACATTTATCTAAAATACTGTCTTTCAAGCACATTAGTAATGTAAAGATATCAGTGAAATATTGTGTATCATTTTTTAGACCTCAATTTTCAAAAAGAGTATGCATTTCACCCTATAGTACCCTATAGTGCATCTCAGTTCACACTACCCACAGTCTCAGTGCTCAGAAGCCATGTGTGTCTGGTTACTCTGTTGGAAGAGCAGCTGCAGACTGTGAGGCAACACAGTGAAGTCAGGTATGGTCTAAGAACTTCTGTAATTGCATTGTTATCTGAAAGTGCCATATGCTTTGTGTAGCATTCAGATCTGTTGGGGGTACGTATGGACACACACACACACACACACACACACACGCGTCTTGCATATTTGGGTTCAGCCCTCCAGAACTGATTCCTTGGTTTATAAGAAGTCTGACTTCTCTGACTACCAGCCCTTCCTTTGAACTCCAGTCTCTTGTCTCTGACTCTCATTCACTCTTATTCAGGTTAAATGCTGTACTGAGTGACCAGTATTTAATGTTAATGTAATTGGACTTTTTTTTTAACTCTTAATTTAATCTGACCTGTATAATGCTGAGTTTTAAAGACTCCCTGTTAGTTCTATTTTGAAAGGCAAGTTTTATGGGGTGCCTGAGTGGCTCAGTCATTAAGCGTCTGTCTTCGGCCCAGGGCATGATCCCGGATTTCTGGGATCGAGCCCCACGTCAGGCTCTTCTGCTGGGAGCCTGCTTCTTTCTCTCCCACTCCCCCTGCTTGTGTTCCCTCTCTCGCTGGCTGTCTCTCTCTCTTAAAAAAATAAATAAATAAAATCTTAAAAAAAAAAAAAAGGCAAGTTTCAGTTTGGTATTCTAGAAATCTGCTTTTGTTCTCACATAAAACACTATAATTAAGTAGTTAGTTGAAGAATTATAAGAATTCTAAAAAAGAAAGTTTAATATTGAAACAGTGATGAGTTAGCATGTTGTATATGTAATAGCAAAAATTCCATGCAGTTTAGACTATTGATTTTTGGTGATTAAAATATTTTAAAATACTTTCCAAAATGTAAATATAAAATGTATAAAATGTATACTTTTTAACTCTTAAACTGTTTCAGTACCCTATAGTTCCAGTGTCTGATACATTACGGTTAGTATCTACTTATGATTCCAAGTACATGACATTTATGTGTATATGTGTATATCAGTAGTTGCTTATTAAATTTTTCATTTGGCCATTTGCACATTGATAAACAGGGTAATCCGTATAAACAAGTCTGCTTTTGTTGGCTTAATGTAAGAAAAAAAGAGGACTTAAAAAATACTTGTGGGAGGCACAGTTTAAGGAAAAACAGAGAACATAAGCACAAAAGATTATTTCTCCCACCAAAAGACCTGATTATCATGGCAAGTCATAACGGGACTTAGTAAATTTACTTACAATTACAGATTATTACAGTGTGCATGAAGAAATAAGATGGACAAGAGCTAGCTAGTAATCCTTTCATTTACTCATCATGTGTTATTACTTTGTCTTTTGTTGTTATGTATTGAAAAAAGTGTTCTGGAAAAATTGGAGACTTAAAGATTACAAATCAACTAAATTTATGGAATATAATACTTTGCAGAAAGTTTGATAGTCTTGCTTGATACAGAGGAATAAAATCTTTTAGTAATTTAGTTTTAAAGTTTCTGAGAGCTCTGTTCGGCACAAAGAATTATTGGATCACTAGGATAGCTTCAGAAGAACATACTTTGGGAAGTATGGGAATTCACAGAATTAAGTAGGCCACTCTGTCTCATGGTGTGGCTAATTACAGCACAAGTCCTCACTTCTCACACCCCCTTCCTCTCTGAATCAACACCCTTTGCCACGGCTTCTTCCACTAAAGAGGAAAAGTAGATGTTCACAGCCCTTGGACTTTGGTTTGACTATAGGATTTGCTTTGGCCAATGGAATGTTGAGGGGTGTGATTTGACTGAATGGTTGAAAACTGCTTGCAGATTTGGGAATCTTCCATTGTGCCACTGCCATTTTCAGGAGATCACATACCTGGGCTGACTCACTTGTCTTCTGAGAAATATGAGTATGTGTGGAGCAGGTACAAGTCTAGCCTGGACCAGTCAGCCCTTAAATAGCCTACAGACTTGTGAGCTAAATGAATGCTTACTACTAACAATAAATGCTAGCTAATCTTATCAAAAGCGACTAATTTTAGTGATGGAAGAGAAATCAGTGGTTGGACATAGGAGGTAGGTTAGTGGTGGGTAGAGAGGAGCAGGAGGAGGGTAGCAAAGGACATGAGGAAACTTCTCGGAGTGATGGATATGTTTAATATCTCGACTGTAGCAGTGGTTTCACAGATATGGTCATATGTCACAGTGATCACCTTTTACTCTTTAGATATGTGCAGTTTGTTGTTGGCAGTAAGTTGGGGCCATATAATTACTTGACTTTAAGTAGGAGGGGTTCGGACCCTTTCATCCACTGGTTCCACCATGACAGCTTCACTATGAAAGAAATACAATAATGCCAGTGTAATTTTGAATACTGATACAATTCCTCCTTTCGTATGTAACTGCTATTTAGATTTCATTTATTGCTTGAACAAATGTTTATCAGTCACTAGCTATGTTGCAGGCCCTATTCTGGCTCTGAGGAGATAAAGTGAATGAAGCAGTCCAAAATATACGCCCACATGGAACTTAAATTCTTAAAGTGGAAGAACCATAAACATGAAATAAATACTAAAACATCATATTCATTCAATTTGACCAGTCTTAAATGAAAAAAAAAAAAAGGAAAAGAAAAAGGGAAAAAATAAAAGGAAAAGGATAAAAGAATATTCAGGAATGGAAAAAATTATAATGGTTTTCTAGTTATTATGCAGAATACTTATATCCTCTACAATAGTTAGGTAATCAAGGCATGCTCTAACTGAAACAAAATTTGTATGAAATTCCAAACATATTCATTATTAAATAAACATTATTTAAGCACATATCTGTGCTAAGCAATATGAAGTCAGGAATTGTAGGAGAGTATTCATTTTGGAAATACGTAGCATATGTGCCTAAAAGAGATAGAAAATAATTTCAACCATTAAAAAGAGGATTATAGTCTCAAATGTCTTCAGGAATTATATACCTAAATAAAACTGCAAAATATAGATACAAGACTGTTGGAGACAGTGCTGGCTATGTGATCTTGACAGAGCATGACCTAGCTTGCAGGCATTTTATGTGATATATATATATATATATATATATATATATATATATATATTTTTTTTTTTTTATCATTTTTAAAAGATTTATTTTAGAGAAAGAGAGAGCAATCAAGCACTCACGTGAGTGTGAATTGAGGGGGCACAGAGGGAGAGAGAGAGAAAAAAATCTCAAGCAGACTCCCCACTGAGCATGGAGCCCAGGACCCTGAGGTCATGACCTGAGCTGAAATCAGGAGTTGGCCTCTTAACTGACTGAGCCACCCAGGCACCCCTCATGTCTGTCTATCTTTAAACATTTGACAGTGTCTGCTAAGCACTAAAGGTTTGCATGCTAAGTACAGGCCTTCAGCTTCCAGTCTGTAGCCTATGGCAGTACGCAGTTGACCCTCCCACCCCTGCAGCCGAAAATCCACCTGTAACTTTGGAATCCCCCAAACCTTAGGTACTAACTGTTCACTGGAAGCCTTACTGATAACGTTAATGGTGGACGAACACATATTTTGTATATTATACGTATTATATTACTGTATTCTTACATAAAGTAGCTAGAGAAAAGAAAATGTTAAGACATTCATAAGAAAGAGAAAATACATTTACAGTACTGTACTGTATTTATAAAAAAATCCCCATCTAAGTGGACCCTCATAGTACAAACCTATGTTGTTCCAGAGTCAACTGTATGTTTAAACGGTAGTATCTCTTTATATTAGTTGTTAGTTAATCCCTTCAAGAAAGGGTATAATCTCAGTGATTAAAAACTCTGAACAACAGCAACACCCTGTTTATTCTTCATGTGGGGTCCATGGCAGTGCTTTTAGTTGGGGGGTGTTTGTATTTGCTGTCTTCCCAGTAAGGCTGAGGGACCTTGTTCCTTTCCTACATGGACTTTTCCAGATCGACCTAGTACAGATTGGCCATGGTCCCCTGTGCATTTCAGTCTTTTTCCTCCCAGGTAGGGACAGCATTTCTCTTACCAGGCTGTCTGCACATACCTATCAGTCATAGACTAAAAGCATCTTGGGGAGATGAGGGCAGACCTCAAGGGGGATAAGCACCATCTTGTGATATTTTCACCAAGTGAAGCTTTGTGTTGTTTCCAGGCCAGAGGAAGCATCTTTCTTACCATGTGAAGGGCGAGGATTTCTTTATTATAGATTGCTCAGGTTAAATTTGGGGGTTTGCAGTTCTCAAAACATCCAGCCAGATAATGCATCCTAAGTTGTAAGGTCTAACTTCTTCCCTACTATTATCCTGATTTTTAGCAGGACACTTGGAAGGGCTATTTAATCCGTGTTTTTTGTATTTACCGTCACACCGTCAGAAGCGTGAGGTCCTTGTTACTGTCTGCTGGGAGGTGGTCCAGTCCAATCAAATCCAGGTGAGTGTTCTAATTCTTAGGATCATTTCTGGTATGAGTTGTTTTAAGATCAATGCCCCCAGTAAGAGACTCTTGACATAAGTTTGTGTGTTCTAGTCTAGTATTTATTTGGAAGGTGATAAGTGAGTGCAAAAGTAATAAAAGTAAGTGACGGAAGCCAATAAAAGGCTTTGTTTAGTGGGTTACAACTCTAAGCACCTGGGATTTTAGAATCTGTATGTTGTTGTCACTTGCAGCCAAACTTAATTCTAGCTAACAGAGTCAGAGTACATTTCTGTTGTTCGCTTCCAAGAATTATGACTGGTGAAGCACATTTGTTGAATTACATCAACTATAAAATAGTTCCTATGTATTCAGTGTTCTCTGTGGTAACAGACTCTGTGCTAAGTATTTTATAAACACTACCATTTGATCCTTCTAATACTTCAAAAGAAATACTGTTATCCACCTTTCACAGAGGGTGCATTTGAAGCTCAGAAGGTTGTCTCAGTTTCCTCAGGGGGCCGTTATTGAATGTATAACTGACAGAACCACATCTTACATACATATCTCCCTGATTAGAAAGTTGCACCTTGACTGCTGCAACACCTCGCAACTGATTCTATAATAAAAAAATCCACACTGTCATTGAGATGAAATCTTTCTTGCTCTAGCTTAGATTCTTGTGACCAACCAATGTCATTTATCCTTGTACCTCTTCATCTGAAGGCTTAAGAAATACTTGATGGTAACGATTATTCTATCTTCTGATCCGTCAGTATTCTTTTCACAGGCAAACAAATCTTTAGTTTCTCATTTTATTGTTTTTGTTACCTGAATATACACATGCTGTAGATTATGTCCTGAAAAGTACTATCCAGAATGAAATACAAAATCTCGTGAAAGGCTTTTCTGTCTGGTATATAAAGGATGATCGCCTCTCTTGTGGAATATAAATTAAGACAACCATTGCTTGAACTTATCATACTTCTGAATCATGTTGAATAAATTTATTTTTTAACCCTTTCATATGAACTATTGTTTAGCTAGCTTTTCTCCATTCTGAATATACCATTTTTAGACCCAAATGTAGGATCTTGAACTTATCACCATTTTTATTTTATGAATATTGATGTGTTGCTTTAGATCTGCCAGTATCTCTTTCAGTCTGTTATCAAACATATTCAGCAAGCCTTCCAGCTTTGTGTCTTCCTCAAATATAAATGAATAGACTTTTATAGCTTCTCAGGGTTATAGTAAATTGAAACAGGCTGAACATATTATAGTAGTCCAAATATCCAATTTGAAATTGATTCTAAATTATACTTGAGTATTATAATTTAATATTAATTAAAATTTTACTAGACAAGCACAAAGCCCATGTCTCTCTCACAAAACTGTTTTGGAAAACTTATTCTTTGCTCAAATTCAGCTTTACTACTTATATTATATTCCCAGAATCTCTAGGTATGGTAATGAGTGTATAAAAAGGAGAGAGGGAAAGTGGCTCATTAATTAGTTTTTAGAAAACTCACTTCTATAATTGCAGATATGACTGATAAATTGTCATCTTAAATACTCTTTCTAAAAATCTTATTTTTGGCTTACTTTAACTTCACTGATGCATATTTTGCAGTATCCTCCTTCATCTTTTTGGTAAACTGATCCTTTGCCCATCTTTGGCTTTCTTACTCCTCTCCTGTTCTTTCCAACTCAGTAATGATCACATCTCCTGAGATTCAGTTTGCGATCCATCTTCCATTCTGGCCAAGACCTGGATTTGTGTATCACGTAAAATCTGCCTCACAATTCTGCAACTGTTGGAAAATTCAGAGTCCCTCTCAGTAATACTCTATTTTAGACAGAAAATTGTGTTACCAGGTGGAGAAGATAAAAGCCAAATAGTAATAGAGAGGTTTGAATCTGTTGTTATTAATCAGCTCTGAGCACCACACCTATGGCTTCCTGGGAATTTTGGGAAACCTCCAAAATTTTAACTTTTCTATTGAAGCAATACGTTATCAAGGTAGAAAAATTTGAAAATGAAGACATAAAATTAAGACCACTCTAGACGTGTGTGTAGATGTGTATGAACATTATTATATTAGTTTACTTTTATGCATGCTAGGTATGTATTAAATATATAATTGATAATGTAATTATGTTTCTTGATGGCCACATAGTATTCTGTCATGTGCGTTTACTATTATTACTCAACTTTACACATGTGGCTGGACATTTTGATTATTTCCAAAAGTATCATTTAAAATGATACTTATTTAAATACAAATATGTATTTCATATTTATTTTGCAAATTAAGGTTATTATTTTACTACCCAGGGGATGTGCTTGTGAAATTATGGCTACAGCCATATGTCAGTATTTTATTTGAAATTGTTCTCCAGATTGGCAGTGATTTTTTTTTATTAGTTTCAGAGGTAGAATTTAATGATTCATCAGTTTCATGTAACACCCAGTGCTCATTCCATCAAATGCCCTTCTTAATGTCCGTCACCCAGTTACCCCATCCCCTACCCGCCTCCTCCCCACCAGCCTTCAGTCTGTTTCCTAGAGTTCAGCATCTCTTATGGTTTGCCTCCCTCTCAGTTTTTATCTTGTTTTGTTTTTCCTTCCATTCCCCTTTGTTAATCTGTTTTGTTTCTTAAATTACACATATGTTGAAACCATATAACTTTCTCTGACTTATTTTGCTCAGCATCATACCCTCTAGTTCCATCCATGTCATTGCAAATGGCAAAATTTCATTCTTTTTGATGGTTGAGTAATATTCCATTATATATACACACCATATCTTCTTTATCCATTCATCAATCAGTGGCTACTTGGGCTCTTTCCATAGCTTGGCTATTGTTGATAGTGCTGCTATAAACATTGGGGTGCAGATGTCCCTTTGAATCACTGTATTTGTATCCTTTGGATAAATATCTAGTAGTGCAGTTGCTGGGTTGTATGGTAGCTCTATTTTTGCCTTCTTGAGGAACATCCATACTGTATTCCAGAGTGGCTGCACCAGTTTGCATTCCCATCAACAGTGTAAGAGGGTTCCCTTTTTTCCGCATCCTTGCCAACATCTGTTGTTTCTTGAGTTGTTAGTTTTGTAGATTGGCAGTGATTTTGACTTTGAATCATAAGGCACTTAAAATGTTCTGTGTAATTAGTAAACAACATTGCATTTCATATAGCACTTACAGTCAGTAAGTGGGTATTCAGTAGAATTTTAAATCATTAAATTTCTGTTTACTTTTATATTTCTAAGTTATTTTTGTTTTAACCCATAAAACTATTGAAATAAATATTCAGTCTTAATAACAGGAAACCCAAGTAAAGAAACAGAAATAATATGTAGGTGTGTGTTTGGTAACCACCTTGTATTTCTTCATTTTATAATATATCTCCTCACAGCATCTTTGTCATATTTTTCCCCCATAAGTGACAGATCTTTCTTAGTGGATGATACTAGGTCTTATATCATTTGAGTAGACAGTTCTAAATTTAAGGATAGTAGATAACCCACCAGATTAAAGAAGAATGAGCTCACAATCATCCATCCTGCCCAGTTTATAAAGATGTATCCAGTCTTGGGATGTAAATTCTCCACATTCTTCCCACATCTGCTTACATTTTGTTGTGGTAAACCTGAACATGATTACTGAAACCTAAGTAGAAGAACTAATATAACAAAATAGCATATTTTAAGACAAAAGATTTGATGAAACTGTTGTTAGGAGTACACGATCCTCTGATTAGTAAATGTAAATAATGGAAAGGCATTGAATACTGGATAATGCAGGAAACTCAAGAATGGTCACAGGCTTCCTTAGTCTTCTTGGGGGATCTGTCTTATCTAAATTATGTGACCACAGGTTATGTTAACCCCCTAACCCAGAGCTGAAAAGCCAAGGAAAATATACACCACTAATTAAGTGGAAGGATCTTGAAGCTATACAGCATTGAAAATCTTAAAAATCACAAATGGTGCAGACTCCTGCAAGAAGAACCAAGTAAATAAAGGAAGACATGGAGCCGTCAATAAGAAAGCTATGAAACTGAGAAAATTTCTAAATACTCTTTGACCTTTAATTAAATATCAATTGGCTGCCCTCTATTTATACTGGTTTTGGCAACTGCTAGAGATAGAAAAGTGATGAGTGAAACCGAACTGTTTTGAGTTAGAGCTTCTAACATCAAGGAAGATGCTGCGTACACAATTAAAATGAAGTCTGGTATACGTCTGTGACTCTAAAGCACATTGCCAGGAGACATACAGGTGGAACCCTTACACAAGTATGGAGGAGTTGGGTAGGGCTTTTGTGAGGAACTGGGATCTGAGACCAGCCATAGAGAGTCATATTTGTTTGGTATGAGGAGAGAAAGAACAACAGATACTGAGAAGAAGTTTATGAATCCTTTGAATTCCCAGTAGAATCTGGTGCCCTCTCTTTGCTGGGTTTTACAAAGACCCAGGCTTCAGTATGCTGGCATCTGATAGACTCACACATTATGCAGAAGAGTGGTTTTGAGAATAATGGGAGGAAATAAGAGTGTAGTAGAGCAGTGGGAAAGGATAAAACTTGTTTGGAAGTTAAGGTATATCATTTAATAAATTAGAACTACCATATCAAACATACTTTTGAAAGAAAATTAACATTGCTTTAATTTATTCAAACATTCTAAAATGAGAAATAGATATGTAACATTAAATGAATGTATTTTCAAAGGTTACTCATTATTAGCTTTCATCCTGATGGCTACTCTATTTAATCACAGAGAATTAGAAAGATTATATGTGATTCAGCTCAGAAAATATATAGAATAATAAATGAAAAATAAAGTCTATCTGAAAGTCTCTGAAAATATATGATGACATCAAGTTCAGCCCTCTGTGAGCTGCAGACACTGTTGCGCACATGTATCATTGCTTGATAATTGAGCAAAGATGTTTTATATTGAACAAAGGCATGGGTATGATTAAAGTTGAGTATCTTCCAATGCAGAAACATATGAAGTATATGCTGTTGGAAACCAATATCTGATAAATACATCACAATTCTCTATGCACCTTAGTTATTGGTTGCCATAATACAAATGGAGTCACTTAATTTTATTTTGTTGGAATCCTTCCCTAATTCTCCACATTCACAATTGTGGCCAGCCTAGATCTTACTCCTAGACTTTGACGTAGAGTTTAGCTTTGACTTCTTCCCAATGACAAATTTGAATGTCTTCCCAAATAAGACTTTAGGTGGGAAAACAAGGATACTTTATTATCATAAATCTTTTAATATACACTACTAAAATTGAAGAAGGAAATGTCCAAAGACATCTTTTTCTGGATATTAGAATGATAGTCTTAATTAATTAAAAATATAAGAATATTTGTTAATATAGTGGATGAATCATATATCAAATAGCCAAATCATACCTCATCATTAATGAAATAGTAACCACAATAATTTCCAACCCTCCTCATTGAAAAATTTTCAATAATCTAGGAATGCTGCATGCAATAGACATTTCCTATTGGTTTACAATACATATTAGCACAGGAAAAATGGTCAGAGAACTTCTATATGAAAGAATTCCTCATAACTTTGTGTATACTGTGAAGTTGTTTTCTCTATTTAATTCCTCCTAAACATATCTTTGCACATTCATATTAAAAATCAGAAACAAAATAAAGCTATTGGTATATATATAAAATTGTTATGATATTTTTGAATCTTTACAATGAGTTTATATTACTTTTAAAACCAGAATATACAGTAAAGGTTTTCTTTCTTTCTTTTTTATTTATTTATTCAACAGAGATAGAGACAGCCAGCGAGAGAGGGAACACAAGCAGGGGGAGTGGGAGAGGAAGAAGCAGGCTCATAGCAGAGGAGCCTGATGTGGGGCTCGATCCCATAGCGCCGGGATCACGCCCTGAGCCGAAGGCAGACGCTTGACCGCTGTGCCACCCAGGCGCCCCTACAGTAAAGGTTTTCTTGAGAAAGGATTTCAATGAACAATTTTGACAAAAATATTTTGAAAAATATGAATATTGTAGAGAGAATTTACTATTTAAAAGAGTATGATGTTGGCATAGAAATATATTGACTTTTAAATTTTTTATTGGCCTACAGCAACAGTGACTTATTTCTATTCATGATTTTGTTGGTTGGGAAGGGGCCTTTGCTGGGTGGCTCCTCTGCTCCTCTGAGTAGAGGTGGGGGTGGTGCTGGTTACTGGCTTCCTGGGGCAGTAGGGCTGGGCTTGAACTTCCAGGAAAGCTTCGGTCACGTGTTGGACGGCTCAGCGCTCCTCTGTGCTTCTGTCTTCTTCCGTTACTGTTGCCTTACATGATCACCAGCATCTAGCCAGAACTTCTATCCTGCAGGGCAACTTGGTTTTTAGTAATAATAATATTTTAAACCATTAGTGCACATATTGTTTATTTTATAAGTGATAAGAACATCATTAAGTAAGAGGAAAGCTAAGAGCTCAGCAATTTGAAGAGATTTAAGTTAGGGCTCAGATATTGCAGTTCACCTCTCCTCTTGTTAAGTACAGTTTGGTGGCTTTCAGTTTCTTGAACGACTAACTTTTCCTTCAGTATATCTCTATTTTATTCACATGGGATTTTAATACTGGTCTCTCAGATGAATTTTGTTTAATAGATTAGATGGCAGGATTTAAACTCTCAATAGGAAATTCCTACTCAAGGATTGAAATTTAGGTTCCCAGGCCTTTTAAAATTTTTTGTGTTAAAGATCAGTGCCTTCTCTGGATGATACTAGGGTTTACCTGCTAAAGGTACTGGTTTAGAGCTCACTTACTGTTCTGTCTAAAAGATTCCCAGGTCTTGGGATTTATTTAGAGAATATTATATTTAAGTAATTCTTTTGGGTGAAGGGGAGAATATGTGGCCTACTGTGCTTCGTTTTATTGCACCTCACTGACTGCATTTTTTACACATTGAAGGTTTGCGGCAACCCTGTGTTGAACAAGACTGTTGGCACCATTTTTTCCAGTAGCATCTGTTTACTCTATGTCTCATTTTGATAATTCTTTCAGTATTTCAAACTTTGTCCTTACTGTTATATTTGTTACAGTGATCTGTAACCAGTGATTACAATTCACTGGAAGCTCATGTGATGGTTAGCATTTTTTGCCAATAAGTATTTTTAATATTAAAGCATGTAAATTCTTTTAGACATAATGCTGTTGCAAACTTAGACGACAGTGTAGACTACAGTATCATGTAAACGTAACGTTTATATATAGTGGGAAACCAAAACATTCATTTGACTCCCTTTATTGTGGTACTCACTTTACTGTGGTCTGGAACTGAATTAATATCTTTGAGATATGCCTATGTTTTCTTAAATTAAAAAAACCCCAGAAGACATAACAATATTTAAAATTTTTTTCATGTAGACATGAAAATTAAATTAAAAGAACAGGTAGTCATACCTGTTTTAAAAAAATTGAATTCATAGTTAAAAACCATCCAACAAGAAAACTTCCAATCTAGATTTTTTTTTCCCTGTGGCGAATATCTAACAAACATTAAAGAAGAAATAGCACTCATTCTCCACAGTCTCTTCCAGAGATTAGAAGAGGAGGAAACACTCCCAACTCATATAATGAGGCTAGCATTTTCCTAATGTATTACAAGATATTGTAGGAAAAGTAAGGGGCGCCTGGCTGGCTCAGTAGAGCATGCAACTCTTGATCTCCATGTCATGAGTTCAAGCCTCATGTTGGGAGTGTAGCCTACTTGAAAAGCAAAATACAGGCCCAAATCCCTTATGAACTAAGATACAGGGATTTTCAACACAATTGGTAATTTAAATCCACAAACACTTTGCAAAGCAGTTTGGCAGTTTCTTATATGGTTAACTGTACATTTATCATATGACCCTAGAATTCCCCTTCCAGAAATATGAAGACTTTGGTCACATATATATTGGTATGCAAATGTTTATAGTAGCTTTATTCACAATCACCAGTAACTGGAAACAAACCAGATCTCCTTTAACCAGTTATAGATAAGCATCCATACAATGGCATAGTACTTACTGATGAAGAATGAAGTATCAGTTCATAGAACACTAATGAATCTTTAAAGTATATAAGTGAGAGGATCCACACTCAGAAAGCTCCCTGTTGTATGACACTGGAGGATAGGGTGAACCCTAGGGGAATGGGCTGACTAGAGGGGAATCATGACATTCTGGCAGTGATGGAGTGCTTCTCTGAGAGGCTGAGCTGGTCAATACATGACTCTGCATTTGTCAGAACTCACAGAGGAAAAATCACATGTTAGAGGTTGGAGAGGGGGCAGGGGGGAGGGGAGGGGGAAAGGGGGTGGGGTGGTTCCACATGACCCCGCTCAGGACCTGCTTCTCTCTGCAGCTCATGGTGGGTGAGGACCGTGTTGTGCTCCTGGGCAACAAGGACTCCAGCAGGTGAAAGGCTGACTTCACCGGTGACAGGGCCCCTGGATGGCAAGGCACGCCTGGCAGCAGGTAGGGCAGCCAGCCTGGGGTCTACCCCAGTGGGTGGGATGGTGGCGGCAGGTGGAGGCGAGGCCCAGCTCCTCCATAGGGGAGGCTCTGAATAAAACTTACTGCAAAATTTTAAAAATAGATGAAGTAGGTCTGGAAGAAAATTTGGACACAACCCATCAGCACGGTGAGGGGTTTGGAGAAGAAAGGAGGTAACCTGAGTAACTGTGGAAAGCTCTTTAACTGGCGTTGTGGGGCTAAAGACCGTGAACTGCACCAACAGTGGCAGTGTATTCTGCACAAACACTGTGCTCTAGTAGTTAGACTTGTTTTTCACAGAGATGTGCTGTAGCATTGCTGGAACTAATGTATACGCGTACTGGGCTTGGTCAAGTCCGGAAGTGTACTGGAACAGTGAGAGACTGGGCTCTCTGGCTGAGAGAGTAAGTGGTGACAGACGGAGGGGACGTCTGGAACCCACCCCATGACGTTGGGTTGGAGGTGGAGGCTAGTACATGAGTGTCTCATGTATACATAATGTACAGAGTCTCAGGTACAAAACAAATACAGGATACGCAGGGCAGCAGGTTAGTATATATACATGCTTATATACGTGCCGTATGTATCGCATGTTTAGTGTATTTATATATATCTCCCAGCAAGTCTTGTAATGAGTGAAACCAATGGAGTAGATCCCAATTTCCAATAAATAAGCCAGGCTTCTATGGAGAATTGCAGGACTGGACAGAAAGAATACAAAATAAGCCTGGAGCATCTTATGGTTCCTGAAAATAAGGAAGTGATCAAAAGTAAATAAATCTAAGGATGTCATCATATCAAAGGACATTGAAGCCAGTCTTAAAGGGCTCCCCGTGGCCAAACCTGGAACCATCGTATTATTGACTACATCCCTTTCTACACACAGGAGAGGACACCGTGGTGAAGGCTAGTTTTTATTCAGCCTAAACATAGAAGCACTTAACAACCTCTCTATAGAGATAATACTTGCAAAAACTACCAGGTCATTGATAGTTCCATGAACTATACCATCTAATTTAATCTTCAACAATTGTATTTCAAAAGTCTTAGAATTTATGCATAAGAGAATGGAGACATGGCAAAGTTTAAAAATTTGCTTGTCTCTTGGTTGACATGGCAGAACAAAAATTCAAAGTTTAGATTGCATCTCAAAGTGTGCTTTTAACTTTTTAAATCCTGAGATTGTCTTATTTGTCTTATATGTGGATTGAAAGTAGCTTTGGTGTTTCGCTTACCAGAGCATTCATTTAATCCATTACGTTCTTCATAATCGTTCAGAGGGAAACATAGCCAGCCAACAAAGAAATTCATATGACAAGGTTAAAACAAATATAATATCAGCAACGGAAATAAAGTAGTGGAAATAAGTGTTCACTGCTGCTATAATGAATATTCATTCAACAAATATTTATCATGCATTCATGTACTTACCACTGTTCTAGGAAATAGGACATAGGAATCTTAAAAATTCCTTTATGAAGCTTACACTGTAGTTGTCATATATGGTAAAAAAACACCAGTTAAATAATGTACCAAATAAGATAATGGTGATGAATTTTATCAAAAAGTTGGATGTAGCCTCTTAATGGGACTAAAGTTTTTTTATAGTGCAAAAACATTCATTCTTGAAAGCTTTTTGGGTATTTTGTTAGATAAGGTATAGACTGTGTAGCTCCCTCTCTGAACGTAATGTAAAGAGACTTTGCATTGATCCAGGTTTGGAAGGTATGTTTACTTTCATCTAAATCTGTGTTGTCCAAAAGGTCATCCCCCAAAATTCTGTTTCTTGGAAAGAGGTACTATCTGTTACTAAATGAGGGGAACATGTCCTCATAGAAGACAAATAAGACAAATACTCCATCATTTAAAATGGAGTGAAATTGATGATATATAAAAGTAGATATATATGCTGTATTGGAGTATTGTATGTACTATCTGTCACCCGACTTCCATTAAGGGGAATCTGTTTTGAAGAGTTTCTTACAAGGGCTTGACACCTGATTTGGAAGACAGAATGGTGACTGATGATAGGGCTTCAGAAGAAGATGAACATGACTATTTTACATTGAAACAAAGGCAGTATTTGAGACTTGGGGGTGGGGATAGATAACTGCTTGAACTAGTGGCTACAGGATGGTGTAGGCGGATGTTAAGAAAGTGGAGCCTGCTGCTTTATTTGAACTCATTGATATTACTGGAAATGGGCACATATTTAATAAACTTTGATGACATCAGTGATATGCATGGCAATGATATGCATTGAAACAAGGGGAGATTGTGTATCTCAATAAACTGGTAAGAAAGAAACAGTGTGTTTTGAAGGGAAAACTTGGAATATAAATTCCAAGTGGCCAGGGGTGTGGCAAGCTTTTGGGAATTTGCTGAGATCTTGAAGTCTTTGGTCTTTGTCAGGACATGATGCTAGGTGTCAGAGAAAAAGTTGGGTATAGTTTTCCCAGATAGTGATAGTGAGGTCATAGCTCACAGTTAGATTATAAATACACAGAAATCTGATTTCTGGGACATTTTTATTTATAAATTGTCAGTTCTGCAACAGTGCAGACACTTTGGCTAAAGATGGAAGCATGATTCCTCTCACTTGGCAGAGCAGAGTGAGAGCAATAGCAAATGAAAATTATAATTCCCTTTCCACTTCCTAGGTAAAATGACCCTAGATTCCTCTTCAGTACTCATCTTTTTTTTTAAATGTATATAAATATTTTTAAGATTTTATTTATTTATTTGACAGAGACAGAGACAGCCAGCGAGAGAGGGAACACAAGCAGGGGGAGTGGGAGAGGAAGAAGCAGGCTCCCAGCAGAGGAGCCTGATGTGGGGCTCGATCCCGGAACGCCGGGATCACGCCCTGAGCCGAAGGCAGACGCTTAACCGCTGTGCCACCCAGGCGCCCCTCTTCAGTACTCATCTTAACCACCACCTGTGCAAACACAGTGTCACAGTGCAGAAGTAGGAGTACATGAGTGTAGTGCTGTCTTACCAATTGATTTTGGGACAGAATAGTTCTGATTCATGATCTGTGAGACTTTGTTGACCATCGCTTCTTATCTTTACATCCTGAGTTATTCACAATTTTAGTGTTTCCCAGGCTCACTCTTCTAGGAACTAATACCACTGTATCTGTAATATGTATAGAAAGTATCAGACTGAATTTCAGGAACTAAAATGCATGCATGCTATTACCAGGTAAGGAGCTAAAATATATACATGACATTTCCAGTTAAGTTAAAAGACTGTTTTGTGACAGTTTTTGTCAATAATGATACTGAATCTGACACATTTTCTAAGGATATAAAAATATGAAGAGCAACTGCCTGGTAATGTCATTGCAGATTTACTTCATTTTGGAAAACATTGTGTGTCTTTTGAAGTCTAATTCATCATGGTTAAGGACGCAGGCACTTTAAGTATCTGGCTCTTGTCTTAGCTTTAATTTTTAACAACAAAGATATATTTAATTTTTCTATCCATTATTTACCTTCTGTGATTTTTCAAAAGAGACTTCTGTAGGGAAAAGAGATTTATTTAAAATTTTTTTTTAACTAAAAAAAATTTTTTTTAAAGATTTTATTTATTTATTTGACAGAGATAGAGACAGCCAGTGAGAGAGGGAACACAAGCAGGGGGAGTGGGAGAGGAAGAAGTAGGCTCATAGTGGAGGAGCCTGATGTGGGGCTCGATCCCATAATGCCGGGATCACGCCCTGAGCTAAAGGCAGATGCTTAACCACTGTGCCACCCAGGCGCCCCCCAAAAAATTTTTTTTGAGAGAGAGCACACATGAGTGGTGGGGAGGGGCAAAGGGAGAGAGAGAATCTCAAGCAGGCTCCATGCTCAGCACCAAGCCCAACACAAGGCTCAATCCCACGACCCTGAGATCATGACCCGAGCTGAAATCGAGTTGAACACTTAACCGACTGAGCCACCCACACATGCTTGGAAAAGAGATTTAAATCCCCATACATTCAGTCCTCAGTATGAAATAAATACTTTTTGTCATTGACTACTTTTTCTTGGGAAATGTTTCTTATATTGATCCATATATACCATATCTCTTAAATTTGCCTGGAGTGAGATTCTCCAGCACAGATGAGTAACGCAGTAATGACATACATTGTTCTGTACTTAGATAAAGACATCTTTTCTTCTGGATCATCTTATAGTCTGAGTTAATAAGAGTGGTCCCTGGAGACAACACTTGTCATTCATCATTTCAAAACTTACTAAAGCATCATTGAACTTTATCGTATACTGGAGAGTCCCCTTAGTGGAGATTAATACATAGCCTTCTTTTTTTCCAGCTATTCTGACATCACAGAAGGCATCATTGTGATAAATTTGAAATGTAGTCTTTATGAAGATGAATTGGAAAGTATAATTTTAAATGTAATAATATGTTAAAAGTTTGTTTTAATCTCCGTCTAGAAAATAATTAGACAAAGGGTGCCTGGGTGGCTCAGTTGGTTAAGCATCACGGTCCTGGGATCAAGCCCCAAGTTGGGCTCCCTGCTGAGCAGAGTCTATTTCTCCCTCTCCCTCTGACTCTCCCCCCTGCTCGTGCTCTCACTCTCTCAAATAAATAAATAAATAAATAAAATCTTTACAAAAAAAGAGAAAATAACTAGACACTATTCTTGTCTATCTTTAAAAATACCCATTACTTCACCATAGAACTCAACATAAACATGCTGAATTTTTATATAAGATAAAAGCTTCTAATTTTTTATGTACTGATCTTGATATTTTCATGAATGTATTTTTATAAACATCCGTGGTTTATGATTTTTCGACATCTTCCCCATCACAAAATTTCAAATCTGTAGGTTAGTATCCTTTTCATCTTCACTTGCCAACACATA
Source organism: Ailuropoda melanoleuca (assembly GCF_002007445.2). Taxonomy (NCBI): domain Eukaryota; kingdom Metazoa; phylum Chordata; class Mammalia; order Carnivora; family Ursidae; genus Ailuropoda; species Ailuropoda melanoleuca. Next base: position 46,293,717 of record NC_048223.1, read on the forward strand.
CACAGACTAAAAGATACAGGAAAATAAATACATGACGAAAAGAAGTTTCAGAAATGCCATTTTGAAGCACTTTGTCTTTCATAATCCCTGCTGGGATCCACCAGATGATCTAAAACAAATACATATGTTTAACCCCTGTCATGACTTGGGAACAGGCAGTAGTTTATAACTCGCATGTTTTATCAGCCTCTTCAGTACTCCAGTAAAAGTGAGCATATGAGCCATCCCGTTAAAATTTTATTTTTGCTTATTATATTCTACACAGAGGATGATAGTAGCAGGAGTTTGTTAAACCGTAGGAGGTAGTGGTTCTGACATCCCCCCATATTGGACATCTCAGATCTTCCAGGAAAAGCAGATACTCCTCAAAAGATTCTCAGAATCTACTTATGCTTTCCTCTCATTTCTTAGTTCCCACAGTGGGAAGTGTTCACAGAGACAAAGTTGGTTCAAAGTGTTCAGAACTGGACTAGCAATTTCATAATAATCATAGAATTTTAAACTAGCGTTATCCAGAGACATCATTAATTTCAGCCACCTTACTTAAAAATGCTCTGAAGAATTTCAGATGACTTGTTTAAAGAGCAGAATCTTCCCTAGTGACACAGGTAAATGATGAAGCAGATACTGAGGACTCAGTGTGGAAGGAAAAAAAAACGTTATTTGTGACACTGTTCTGAGGGGACCTTTCCTTTCGTGTGAGGATGTGTACGCGGTAAAGAGTCAGGGGAGTTATAGTGGAGACAGAGGCAAAAGGAAAACAAAGTAAAGACAGACTGGCAGTAACAATGAGATAGAAAGGGCAAGTGGTTTCACAGTGCTAAGTAAACAGGAAATGTACCTAACTTCACTTGTGGCGGGGACTGTTGAATTTCTGAAAGAAGCAAGTGAGAGGTGAAATGAATAGGCATAAGGAGTGCAGGGCCAGAGTAGACTCATGGGCTTAAAAATAGTGACTGGGCAAGGTGATACCATTTTTCCTATTGTATTACTTCTCTAAGGGAGTGGTGTCCAACTTTGTTTTGTTTTGCAAGCTTGCCTTATAAGGCTTCACATCATCATTTTTAAAATTTTTCTTCTGATTTGATTAGGTAAGAGAAGCAGAGCCTTGTCACCAAGTGCATTCCTGGGAGACTCCTCATTCAGACTGTACACCCGTAGGGTTCCCTACTTACCGAGCTGATGCTGCTCTATGATTATTAATGAGATTTTATCTAGACCTTTTTAACAGGACTCTAATTGTAAGCTTTATTTCACCCTTTAATGCTCTGTGTAGTGGTAATAAGGAACCTTTGATTCCTCTGTAGTGTGCATATCCGAGTATTCTGAAACAAGGGTCAAATGTGGGACATTATCTAAATGTGTTCTCTTGTGAGTTAACGCACAGGCGTTAGGAATGAGGTGGAAGCAGAGAATCTCCTCAGTGAAGAGGAATAACTTTGACATTAACAAGATGAATGCATTCTCCACATTTCTGCCCCACAAACAGATGGTAAAAATGCAGTGGGAATTTCAAATGTTAAATAAAATATCTGTGTTCAGACCATTGCTTCAGAGCTAAAGGAAATTGTTACTGTGGAAATATAAGGTGATATTAAAAGAATGCAACCGTTCAGCCAAATGGCTCGAAGAATAACCATTATTGCTATTTTCCTTTAAAGTTCTCCAAACTTAATGCTTTATGGAGTGGCATATTCCGTACCATCCCACAGTTAGCCCATTGGTGTAGTGTCTTACCTGTCCTCCACACACTCAGGAGTGGATGTACAGTTGGTGTGTCTCTAGTTCCCATCAGTACAGATCCTGGAGAGTCTGCTTTCCACAGCCTTGGGTATCCCAGTCATCATCACGTCCTGTGACTTCTGCTTCCTGAATAGGTCTCAGGTTTCTCTCTGTTCATGCCCACCGCACATATCCAGGCTGCAGCGATCTCTCACCTGAAACACTGAATCTCCACAGCTTGGCACTTAGGGTGATGGTTGTCAACGCACAGTGACAGTGTGAGCCCACCTAACAAATGCACCAAGTGCTCACTGCCGTTCTGTTCACTTGGTAAGGGAGGCGTGTTTGTGTTTTACTTTCTTAGGGCTTTGGTAACAAACGATTATATGATTAGTACCTTGAAGTGTCATAAATGTGTCTTCTCGTTGTGGAGATCAGAAATCTGACATGACAGCGCTGGCAGGGCCGCACTTCCTTGTCTCTTCCAGCTCCTCGTGGAGGCAGGTGTTCTTGGCCTGTGGCAGCATCACACCAGTCTCTGTCTCTGTCTTCACATGGCTTTCTTTCTGTGTTTTCTCTCATTGTCTTCTCTACAAGAAAACTTGACGTTGATCTTAGAGAACACCCTAAACTAGGATAGTCTGATCTTGAGATCCTTAGCTTAATTACATCTGTAAAAACGGTTTTTTCAAACAAGGTCACAATGAAAGTTCCAGGGGACAGTAATATGTTCATAGGTCCAACAGCTAATCAAGTAGTGATAACTTATCTTTGTATTCAAGTTTGACAGTCTTACCTTGGGTGGTTGAAATACCTCTTATGCTTGGGTTTAAACCCCACTCAGACTTAAGTCTTGCATTTAAATTCCTTAGTACCATGGAGAACTCACAATTAAGTATTCAGTATAGTCAGAGAAACAAACAAATAACAACAAAGAAAGTGCATCATCATTGCTCTCATAGGAAGAAAAACAGGGGGTGGGGGGGCTTTATAAATTTTGAGCACCATCCAAGATGGTGGAAGAATGGGCATGGATAGTTGGAAGAATAGATGTACAGAGGTGAGCGGGCTGATGAATAAACGAAGTTCATCTTTTTTCATTTGTTCTCTTTGTCCCTCCATTAAAATACTTCTTAATGCCTACAAGAGTATTTTTAAAAATTAATTTTGGGAAGGCACAAATCCTTTACAAGTAGTAGCTATTCTCCAGAGATTAATCCTGGTCATCAGAAATCATCTGTAGATTTTCTTGCTAAAAACATAATGCTAGGCCTAGATTGATACCACTTTCCCATTTCCCCTCTTTTTCTCTTGCCAGGTATCTTCTTAAGGATTTTTTCCCTTCATGTATACATTTCCATTGATTACATTAATTACCTTTTTATCTACTTCACTCTGACCTATTTCTTAGTAAAGAATTACATGGAAAACTGGATTTCACCAAATCTTTTGTTTCTAAATATTTTAGGTTGGAATTTTCTTATTCTTTTAAATATAGCACATAATACTAACTTGAAATATACAATGTGAAATCACATTCTTTGAGATAGAGTAGGAAGACACATAGATTAGTGAAATATGGGTAGACAGCTCTTCATATGGAGAATGTCTCTGTGCCATAGTGGTCATTCAGATGTTTAACATTTTAATTTATTTTTTCTTGGGTGGAAGTGATATATAGACTCACAGTTGTGAAAGCAGCAAATATATAAATTGTATTCAAGGATGTAAATAAACCCTAAAATTTCAACATACTCCCCCCCCCCCAATTTTATGTATTTCCCAGTTATAAACATTTAGGCAGTGCTTTATAGAATCAGGGCTATAGCTTCACTTGGGGACTGTGCTTGCCCATTACAGAAAGCCAATATATTTTCCCAAAAAGTACAGATTCTACTTTTTGCTATGTATGATCAGCAGTTTTTTAAAAGAGCTTTGATATATTTTTTTTTTAGTGGTAATGTGTAGAAAAACTCAATTTAATTTTGTTTCCTAGGGTGATTTGCAGTGCTTGTAGGAGAGAGGCTAAGAAAGTAGGAGGTGTCCCATCAGAGCCCAGCAGTACTTGAGTACTGCAGCACATGGCTTAGAGTGTTTGTGAGTAAGTGTGGACAGATGCTTACATATTTGTTTCTTAGTTAAACTGGAACAAGCTACTTTCTCTTTCCATTAGTTTCCTCACCAAAGATCACTAAATATATACTATATTATTTCCCAGAGTTTTGATAGTCTGCTTACAGCCTCATTTTTAAGTCCTCTTATCTCTGGAATACAATGTAATGGCAAATTTTAAAAATTTAACATTTAATATAATTAAGATCATGGTATATTTTTGGATCATGGGCTATAAATACCTTTCATTAATGATGATTAGGTAATTATCGAATGGGAGAAGATATTTGAAAATGACATATCCAATAAGGATTTGTATCCAAAATATATACAGAACCCAAAAAACAAATAATCCAATTAAAAATGAGCAGAAGACGTAAATAGACATTTCTCCAAAGAAGACATCTAGATAACCAACAGACATGTGAAAAGATGCTCAACATTACTCATCATCAGGGAAATGCAAATCAAAACTACAATGAAATATCACCTCACACCTGTCAGAATGGTTAAATTAAAAAACACAAGAAACAACAGATGTTGGTGAGCATATGGAGAAAGGGGAACCCTCTTATACTGTTGGTGGGAATGTGAACTGGTGCAGCCACTCTGGAAAACAGTATGGAGTTTCCTCAAAAAGTTAAAAATAGAACTATGCTATGATCTAGTAATCACACTACTGGGTATCTACCCCTAAAATTAAAAAAAAACAAAAAACAAAACCCACTACTTCAAAGGGATACATGCATCCCTGTGTTGATAGCAGCATTATGAACAATAGCCAAATTATGGAAGCAGCCCAAGTGTGATAAAGAAGGTGTGGTATATATTTATGATGAATTTACTCAGCCATAAGAAATAATAATATGTTACCATTTGCAACAACATTGATGGAACAGAGAATATTATGCTAAGCAAAGTAAGTCAGTTAGGGAAAGATGAATATCATATGATTTCAGTCATATCTGGAATCTAGGAAACAAAATAGTTGACCAAAGGGAAAAACAAAAAAGAAACCAAGGAACAGACACTTACCTACAGAGAACACACTGCTGATCCCCAGACGGGAGGTGGGTAGGAGATGGAGTAAATAGGTGATAGGGATTAAGTAGTGCCCTTGTCCCGATGAGGACAGGGTGATGTATGGAAGTGTTCGATCACTACTGTACACCTGAAACTAATATTACACCATATGTTAACTAACTGGAATTAAAAATTTAATTAAAAAAATGATGATTAGGTAATAGGTTCTTATTTTGAAGCTGTACTCTCAAAATAATTCACAGGGACTGGCTTTAGTAATAAGGATTGATCCAGTTCCAGGGTGGATAAGCTGCAGGAGTGTTACATAGGAAGCTAATAGATCCTGCAAGGTGACGACCTCTACAGAGCCCAGTTACCTCAGTTATATTTATTCAGTGGATTTTAATGGTTTGTCAAAATGTCCAATTTCCACATTATAATTTTGCATTTTGCAGAGAAAACACTGTGGCAAAGCTTATGAATTGTCATGGATTTAAGTAGTTGTTTTCTCTGAAGAAGTCTTTCAGGTTTGCAACATGGGATGACTATGTATGTTAATACATAAAATGTAGTCAGAAAGGGCAGTTCTTTGGTGTTCATGTGAGGGGCATGAATGAATCTTCAGGAGACAGCTTAGAGATGTCAGAAACTTGGAGCAGAGAGAAGTATGAAAAAGGGAGACAGACATGTTGAAGTCAATCACAAGTATACATACGGAGAAGATATTTTGGGATAATCCGGCATTGTGTTATTGCTGAGGTCAAAAAACCTAGTTATTTGTTCATTTCCTGCTTGCCTTGAGTTGTGCCTGACTTCAGGTTGCACGTCCTCGGAAGGGACTTATGGCTCCATAAATTTTGAAAGGAACCACTGGTTCTTAAAGCCCTGATTATCTACTCATGAGTCAGTGTGGCTCTGACCCGCTAAGAATTGACCCAGGGACCAAAGAAACAGTTGATGCCAAAGATCAAAGTCATACTCCAGATTTTGAAATTCAGTATTCATGGAGTTAGTAAATATATTTAGTTTTACTTGTTTGAACATTGTTGACACTTTTCTTTCTCTATTTTTCCACTTCATCTGTTTCTTTTATTTAATGCACCTGTTTGTTATCTTCAAAGCTTTAACATGTCAGACCTGTTTTTTACTTACGTGTGATTGTACCCCTTAGTATGGTATCCTTGTACCAACATTGAACAAAATTTTATTTAAATTAGAGTGGATGGATGGAATAGGTGAAGGGTATTATGAGGTACAGTCTTGCAGCTGTAAAAGAAACAAGAGGAGGATGTAATGAATAGGGAATAGAGTCAGTAATACTGTGACAACTTTGTAGGGTAATCGGTGGTAACCAGACTTATTGTGGTGACCAGTATAATATAATCATATTAAACATTTTGTAATGTATACAAGTATTGAGTCATGGTGTGTACACCTGAAATGAATACAATGTTGTATGTCCATTCTTCTTCAATTAAAGAAGTTAACATTGATTCTGAACCTTAAAAAAAAAAAAACAATTATCAAGTAGTGGTCTTCAAGAATGGGGTGGCTGAGCAGGACCGGTACCCCGTTCCTGTTTTCACTGTCTTCCGTAGTTGTGATTCTTGGGTTTCTGTAGCTAAGTCAGAGAGACCATATGTTCATCCGACATGCAGCATAGTTGATCAGCCCCGGAGTGTCCTCCATGGCATGGTAGTCAAGTGATGTCTGTATCAAAGCAGCCTAGACTTTCCCAAATTTTGCAAAGTCTGAAATTAACATAACTCCTAAGTTACTGATCCTTTCCCTCTTGTAAACAGTAGGCGTGGCCTGTGTGCATGAGCTGGTATGGCCAGTGGTTGGGATGGACTAAGGGCACCTTTATGGAAAAAGGCTGAGCGCACTCTTGCAGCCCTGAGTCCTTGTCCTGAGAGAAGTTGTATGCTGTCAGCCATTGTTGCTGACCTTCCAGACTCACTGAAGGGGCCTAAACGCCAGTGGAGCTCATGTGCTTCAGGCCAGTGTGGAGAAACTAGAAAATGTACATCCTTCCACTTGTATGCTCACTGTTTTTAGAGGTGGCTGGTTTTTGTTGTGGTTCTTGTTTGGGATGCATGTTTCATTAATGGCAGTGGTCTTCTTTTGGACAGAAGACCTCTGTGTCAGTGTTGAGTTGCTTCTATGGTACTCATGCCAACTGGTATTAAAACCCATACTCACTTGTGTCTCAGAACCAGCTTCGTCCATGATCCAGAAGCACTAGCACTCCATGACACGTTCAGGAATCAGGGTTTTGCAAGCAGCCTGCCCCCTCGTCTGCCGTCTCCCATGTATGTTGCTTCTGCAAGTGACACATCCTGGCCATGTCCTGACCCTGCAGGCAAGTGTTCAGAACTGATCAGGCCTGGGTAGACAGCGTTAGGAATGGATCTGGCAACTTCTCTCTTCCCATATTCTGGTAGAGATGACAAGGAAGTTACCTTCAACTTGCGAGTACTGTATATACTTAGAACCCCAAAATGGAAATGAAAACCAAGCAGTTCACGTAGCTTGATTCTCACAGAAGTGCGTGGAACTGGGGAGAAATGAATGTTGGAATGAGTGCTCAAGGTAGAAAGTAAACTACCATTCAGAATGTGAGTGCCTTGGAAGAGAACACATTCGTAGGAAATAAATAATTTGTGTGTGGGCTACACTACATTGTGATCTTTGAATAATCATATTGCATGGCGTGTCTAGATTATTCAACTATGAAATAGCAAAAATTAAAATAATTTGTAGGCTTCGAGGTCAATATACTATTCAGCCTGTGACCCAGCCTACTTTATAAAGATTCATTTTCATTGTCAATATCCAGGTACAATTTTGAATTAATTTTACCAGAGGATATATTTCCAGGGTATCCTCAACTGCGTGCTGAACCACATCTAGAGCCAGTACTGTTGGATGGTGATAACTCCTGTTAGGTGATTATAGAATGGAATTTGTTATTTTGCTTTGTAAATTATGTTCAGTTGATCTGAGGGAAGTTGAGAGAGGCTCAGTAGAGTTATTAATACTACAGACTGTATTTTGTAAATTGAGAACTAATAATACATTTAGGACTACAAAGTTACTTTGAATTGAGGGATAATACCAGGTTACACTTTTATCTAGAAGTTTAAGAACAGGTGAATATCCATTGGAAAAATTATTACATCAGTCTAAAGTGGTTCTCAGACACAGAATTAAATCAATAATAGGATACTAAGGCCAATGGTGAGTGTAATATTTAAAATAATGTTATTTAAAAAGGTGAAATTTTATCCTAGCCAAATACTTTTAAACTTATGGTCTATAGATCCCTTTGTCAACAGATATCTTCACAGCAAAGGACAATAACAGATTACTAAATTGAGGGGTAAATCCCAGACAGCTAATTTTAATCTACTAGGGCAATACCATTTTGTTCTGAAAAGTTTGGATTTCATAGAATATGCATTGTCAGGAATGGGTGAGTACGGAAAGATTAATCCAGAAGTAGCATTTTGTAGAGGAAATATCTTTATCCTAGAAATACAATATATCAGTAGCTATGAGGTGCAAGCCACCTTCCTAGGTGGTAGGAAGAGATTAAATAAAGAAAAAAAGTGCTGGAGTTGATAAACTTCCAGGTAATTTGGTTTGGAGACTGAAGACAGGAATATGTGAAAAGCTAGATCTCAGTAAGAGATCCTCCCAGGGTACTCTGCAGAATAACTATCCTGACATCACAAAAGAATGGTTCATATTCTCAACATACAAGGAAATGCACAGTTATGTTACACTGAACGAAAACTGTCTTTGGCACCAGTGTGAGAAGAGAGAATGGACAGTTAGTGTTACCAGATATCCAGCGTCTGTCTACACAGCTGCTCTGGCAGCTGTCAGCCTAACTGGAGTCAGTTTGTTTTTTCTGTAGGCTACTTTCAGACTTTGATGAAAGATAGCTTTACAATGGCATTTCAGCACTCTGCATTACAGGACAGTCTCCTTCTTTAATAAAGCAATTGTTCTATTCATATTCATATTTAAGCAACTTAGGTATTCACGTAAATGAAATAATTTTATTTAAATTGTCATCTAGAAAGTAATCTGTTTTCATGAATATTATTAACAGTTGTCCTTGCCTGTCCTCTCCACTGCAAAATGATATCTGTAAGAGAGAGAGAAAGAACTGGAAATTCAGAGACACCGGGTTTAGCTTGCTCCTAGAGATGGGGTTGCAGCTGCAAATTTTAAATGCCAGATAAGAATACCACAGAGAATGAAGTCAACACACACAAGAGAAAAGATCTAAAACGAAGTATGAGGTTGACGCGTCAAATGACAGAGAGCAATACTTCTTTCTTTTCTGTTGGGGTTGGGGGAAGCTTCCCGCGTTAGTCTCTGGGGGAGCAGAATCTGGATGGAAAGCAGTGCACCAAGGAGAGTTGAGAAGAGTGTCCCAGGCGCTGAGCCTGCTGTAGGCCACGGTGTTGTTCACGGCATCTTGACCACTTTGAACCAGTGTGATTCCTAGGTTCCCAGCCTACTGCCCACTCCTGGCTGATCACAAATTTCTACTTGGCTCGAAAAATATCTTATTATGAGGTTCTGCATTCTTTCCAAATTGGGTAAAAATGAAATACAAGTTTCCAAATACTGGGCCCATCCAAAGAAAGGGCTTGCTCTAAAAGCTGGTTATTTTCACTGATTGTCTGTTTCACTGTGGCTTTAGAAAGTAACTTTGTGTGCCAGCCTCAATGCACAGCTCTGGGTTTGCTGTCTCACCTCCTGGGATAGAGTTAGACTGTCTACCCTCTCTCAGGTGGGCAGAGTATCCACATTCTAATATTTCTGCCCCACAGACTTTTGCCAGTGACAGTGATCAAAATGAAAGATTTCTCCTCAAATCTTTGTGTGTGCATTTGTTGATATTATTATTTTGAATGACAAGGGCCAGGCTGGTAAAACAGCCATCAAACCAATGTGGTGCTTTCTCTTTTAAATGCAGGAGGCTTTTGGAACAAACAGTAGTATGTCCACAAATGAGATCAGGCGTTCTCTTATTTTTCTCCAACACGGTCAATTATTGCCTATAATGTAATTAATTCTCTCTAGCAGTTGTATCTGTTTGTGGGATTAACAAAGAACTTGACTTCAAGCAAATGAAAGCAATGTAAGCTCTTCTTCAGCATGGTGCCTCCCTGAAAGAATGACATTGCAGTGCAGGACTTATCATGTCCTTCAGAGTCTGTGCCCGCAGTGATTCACAGTGAACGTTAATGACACCAACTTCAAGCCAAAACTTAAGGTTACTTCTGTAGACTGGCGAATTCACTAAGTCCTTCACTGTCATTATTTTACTATGTTTAAATTTCCACAGCTCATCCTTCCTCTGTGAGATAAAAAGGCTTTTACATAATAGCTATTAATTATTGTTTTTCTTTGAGCATCCCTCATTTGAAGACTGTTTATCTCTTGGTATCAAGCCTGCCTCATTTGTTTATAAGTATAAATAAAAGATAAAGGCCTTCACTCAGTCCCTTCTTTATTTTCATGATGTTTTCAGTCTATTATTTTGTCCCTCTTTTTCAGGTCTCTTGTTTGATTTGACTGTACGGAGGCCGTGTTTACAACCCATTTTATTTAGCTGTTTTCTTGTGCACTCTGTTTTCTATGAAGAGCACTTTATGAGTGTGGCATTAGTCACCTTGGCCTAATAAATGTTTTATTGAACAGAGTTCCAGCATTCATAATCCTACTTAGAAAATAGCACTTCAGAGATTAGGCATTAAAGGAGAGTTTCACCTCTATAGTCTTTTGTTTTATATTTTGTTTTGTTTTTCTACTTCTTCAATTGTAAATTCAGGTAAAGAATTTTTTTTCTTTGAGAGATGGTAGAATTTTTTAAGTTGAATCCAAGAGATTTAACTATGAGATACACACAAATGTGAGGGGGAGAGAGAGAGAGAGGGAGGGCGAGGGAGAGAGAGGTATCTGAAAGCCATACTGAGGGTGCATGTTTTCTGAACAACAGTTATCATTGAGCCCCACCATCTTGCTGAGCGCTCTGGGTGTGGACTGGCCAGATGTATGTATTCCTGTTCCAGTCCCGCCGCTCAAATCTATGCCGTCTCCACCGAGTCAAATTTCTCTGACTAGGTTTTCTCATTCATAAATGGGGCTGTCGCTCCCATAGTATTCTTGTGAGGAAGACTTGGTGTAATCCATGAGATGACTTAGCACAGTGGTTGAAATGGTGAACTCATCCTGTTAGTGATTGTCAATACTGAATACTACTGTTTTTCATGAATATGTTGCAAGGAACGGACGCTGGTGCCCTTACGCCCACAGGACTGTCTGCTTCCCTTTTGTGCTGGATGTGAAGGAAGTATCAGGACAACTACACATGATGACCGAGAATCGTAACGCACTTTTGATCCATTCCAGGTTTGGAATTAGGTCGGATCTCCTGCAGGAGCTGAACTGAAATGATTTCATCACCCACAGTGGCTGGGCATCCTCGTCAGTGTGTGGGTGAGGATTGTGTCGGGAGTGGGACTCGGCAGGAGCCGGTGCACACACAGTTAGCAGTGGCCACGGGGCTGTGTGCAGTGTGTTCTTAGACTTGGTCCCACACAGGGTCTTTCTCTTCCTGTTTTGTCCCCATTCCAGGCCATTCTGATAAAAAAAGGGGAAATATGTGTACATCAGCTGAGTCATTACAGATATTCTTACAAGTTCCTCCCGGAGAGGAAACAAAAACAGAGGGAAAGAAGTCAAAATACAAACTCACTTTATGTCTCTCCCATTTTAAGTGTGAAGTTCTCCATTCTCAGGTAATGTTTTAGCACCTATAAGAGAATCTAAACAATTAAATGTGGCCTGCAGGTACTTTGAACTGTTCATCCTCATCTGTGACCCAGATTCTGGATTTCCTTTTACAGATACTGAAAGTGAGTGTCAGTGACGGTCCTCCATCATGTGGCTAGAACCAAGGTTGAAAGGGGGAATTGCAGATCTTGGTTTTGGGGAATTTTCTACTGATACTTGGATAACTTTTTCTTTCCTACTGGTACTTACCATGACCCTGTTTTTAGCTAGATAACAAAATAGTTCATACCAGGGTACAGTCTGTAAATTCACGTTTTATTCATGTTCTGTTTCCCAACTTAAGGGATACTTAATGGTGGCACATTAGGCTCCATGAGGGACATACTTATGGATAAAATGACGTAACTTAACTAATAACTCTCATTACTCCTACTGGCGGCTCTACATTTCCAGATAAGAGTTCTGTAGTTTTATTCCAACCACAGAAAGGTAGAATTGTATCGCCCGTGTCACTTATTAGAGCTGTGCATTGCATGTTTTACAATGTCTGGAGCCTTTTGCATATTTTTCCCAATTTCTTAATTGTTTTTGATATAAAGATAGATTCAATACCAAATACTCTGTTTTTTGCCAAGACAGAAGTCTTGCAAGTGTTCTTGTCGACTGTAAGGTTTTCATTATGAATTGAAAATTTCTGTGTATTACAGATGGTCTCTTCTCATAAGTATTGTCAGAAAACAAACACTAACTGTGGCAGCTACCTGTAAAAGTCTTCCTGCATAATAGGAGCCCCTAAGTTTAGTTGCTTAAACAATATACACATATTTTTAACTTTATGAATATTTGATACCTTTGTAAAATTTAAAGCTGAAGTTAAAATATAAAGTTGTTAGCTGTAATTCTGATGTTTTTTCCTACCAGTCTTCCAAATGAAGTTTTCATGAGGCTGTGGTCTTCCCCACCCCACCCCTCCATCCCCAGAAGTGGTTTTGAGAGAATGTATATTCTCGTGCAGTTGTAATTCTATGTGCATGCCAATGATAAGACCTGGGAAAACTATAGTATAAGGTCACAACCAGGATATGGACATCATACAGTGGAATACTTGTGTTCAGGTTTCCCTAGCTTTGCGTGTGCTTGCATGTGTGTTTAGCTCTGTACCGTTCTGTCGCATGTGTCCATCCTCACAGTTGAGATACTAAACATTCCCATTGCTGCAAACATTTGTTGTGTTCTCATGAAAACACTGTCACATTCCTCCTCAGACACTCCCATCTCTGACTCCTAGCAACCAGTAACCTACTCTTCATAGATTTTGTCATTACGAATCTTTTATAAATGGAATCAAAGAGGAGATTAGCTTTGAGATGAGCTTTGAGATTAGCTTTGAGATGAGCTTTTCTCACTTTGTATAATTTGAATTTGCTTTGAGATGTCTCTAGTTTACTGTGGTGTTTTGTTAAGTTTAGGTCAACCCAAAGCTCTGTGGAAAGCCCCAGGTATAACTTTGAACACATGAGATCCCTACAGAGACAGACACTTGGGCATCTTTTTCCTTCTGTCCCCTAGATCTCTAGCTTCTCATCATTGAGGCAAAGATAATTCCATGACTCCATCTCTAGAAGAGCAGGGTGTTGGGATTCAAAGTTTAATAATGGAAGAAAGCTTGTTTTCTTTGATATTTCAACTTACTGTGTAAAATGTGCTTGCCTCGATTCTTACTTCCCTTTCAGTTCTTAGGAAGGAGAATATTGGTGCCAATCTTTCATTGTTATACCAGACATTTGAGACCTATTCTCAGTGTAGGTGAAGCCAGATTATACTCCCACTCAGCTGTCCACTAAAGGAGCTTTACCTCCTTTCTTCTAAGAAGAAAATATTCCAGTAATCCAGAATTAATAAAACACATCATGTTTAGAAACAACAAACTAAGTAAGCCAAGATAGTTATTAGTCAGTGGATCTATGATGGATCTAGCAGTGAGAGGAGGCCATTGAGCCACCAAATGTAGTTGTATAGAAAGCTATTGACAGTTTGGTTTCCTGTGCCCTAACGGAGGCCTACTGAAGCATAGTTCCTGGGGGAAGGCCCTGTGAGACTATATTGCTGTGCGGCTTCCCAGATGGTATAGATAGGTTTGGAAAACACGACTCAGGATCCAAACAGATTACAAGTTCAGAAACAGTATATTTGTAGAATATTAAAAATCCAGGAAAGAAGGATCAAAATTATAAGCAGAAAGCTGAAACGTATGGTAAAACTACTGTGGTACCTTCCAAGTTGCTGATTTTTTATAATGCTTTTAAAAGTGTCTGATAGAGTGTTATCATTGGGCTCCCTGAAATGAATACAACTTGATCTTGATCTAGAAATCTTTATTTTCAAGGATCAAATTGCTCATGGAAGTAAATGAATCTTCATTTGTTACTGAAATAAATGAGTCTTATTATGAGGTGGAAATGATTTCTTGGCTTCCTAGTACATTAAGCGTTATTGACTGGAGGGTTACTGAAAAGACTTGGGAATCAAATGATCATATTGCTGAAATAACTGGCTTTCCTCCCTCTAGAAATTGCCAAGAAGCAATGAAATCTGCTGACAATGGCTGTACAGTGGTCCCATACTTTCCAGAGTTTGTGAATACAGCAGAAGGTTGTATGTCTTGAACACAATGTAATAAATTTATTAGAATTTATATATACATCTATATTCTACTCCATGCCATTAATACATACAGAAAATCATTCAGAATAGAAATTGTAGGAATAGAACAGCAAAGCAAGGCAACAGTGCACATACCTATGGGGAAGTGTTCTTGCAAAGTATTTTCATTTCCAGTGCAATTTCTGTTATACACAAGAGCTCATAGAGTTACTGTTTTGTTTTATTTTATTTATTTATTTATTTTAAAAGATTTTATTTATTTGAGAGAGAGTGCATGAATACAAGCAGGGGGAGCGGCAGGCAGAGGGACAGGGGGATGCCAGCTCCCTGGCTGAGCAGGGATCCCAATGTAGGACTTGATCCCAGACCCTGGGATCATGACCTGAGCTGAAGGCAGATGCTTGACAGTGAGCCATCCAGGTGCCTGAGTTATTGTCTTTAGAAAAAGAAAAATTTTTCATATATACTAATTTCTGAAGGCTCCAAATATTTACTCTTTTACTTAAAGTTTGTACATGTACCCTTCTACTTAGATGTTATGCACATTATAAAATACTTAAAATAGAAAGTTCATATAGGTAGAAGCTAAAAATTTTTTTTCAGAACATCGAGTAATAACCCTTGAGAACATGTCTCAACCATTGGGAATAATTGGAAAGGACAAAACAAGGTAGGGCACTTTTTGAAGAAAGTATTGTCACTTTAGGCAGAATGGGTTGTACTGATTGTCACTGATGAGTGGCCAGTCTAGGGATGACCTAGCTACAGAATGAGGCCATAATTCATACCTTATGATGTAGTATTTCTATCCCTTTATTGCTATAAATAGTCATGTATTATTAATTTACTTTCTATCTAAATTTAACACATAATATGAGTGAGTTCAGCCTGTAACATATAAGCTATTTTCTCACTATCTGTTTTTACCATATCTTCTGAGTTTCCAGTGGAATTCACAAGATACTGGATTACTTACTGTTTATGCTTAACCTTTCATATGAATTTCATCAGTCCCATTTATTCCTGTTGTTTATAATGGCAAAACTCAACATTGCCAAACAATACCACAAATGTACATTATATCCACCCCTGAAATACTCTAGTAAGTAACTTTAATATGTAATTATCAATAAATATAAAACTATCAATTACTATTATAAAACAGCATCTTCATAGGATTCACATCAGTATAAGTCTAAACACTGAAGCTCCTCCAAACCCAAGAGTGAGGGATATGATTATCTTTTGAAACTGTACTACTGGGTATCTGCTTAATAGTGATATTTGTGGGTCATAGCATATATCTGTGTTTAGCTTTGAGCACTGCAGGACACTGCATAGAATTCTGCAATGTGGTGGTATCATTCTGCAGTCACACCAGCAAGTTTTGAGACTACCAATTGCTTTACATCTTGAAAACATTTAGTGTTGTCCATCTTTTTTTATTTATGCTACTCCAGCAGGGTTAAAATGGTATCTCATTGTGGTTTTAATTAGAATTTCATGATGATTGGGGTGCCTGGGTGGCTCAGTCAATTAAGTGTCTACCTTTGGTTCAAGTCATGATCCCAGGGTCCTGGGATCCAATCTCACATCAGGCTCCTGGCTCACCAGGGAGTCTGCTTTTCTTCTCCCTCTACCCCTCCTCCCCTGCTTGTGTGCTCTCTCTCTCTCTCTCAAATAAATAAATAAAATATTTTTTAAAAAAAGAATTCCCTAGTTAATCATGTTGAATATCCTTTCTTATGTTTATCAACCAGTCATTATCTTATTTTGTAATAGTCTATTCAGTTCCGTGCTGAATTTTTGAAATTATTGATTTGTCTTTTTCCTTAACGTTCTCATTAGTGTCTTTTCATGGGCTTGTTGTCCATCTGTGGATCTTGTTTGTTGAAGTGCCTGTCCAAATCTCCTATAACTTTTTTGTTGAGTTTTTTGTAAGTTTATTCTTTTTTTCCAGCTTTATTGAGGTATAATTGACACATGAAATTGCAAGGTATTAAAACTGTACAGTGTGATGATTTGATACATGTAAGCCTTGTGAAAGGGACTGTGAACTTATTCTTGAGTCGAAAGAGTTCTTTATGTATTCTGGATACAAGCCCTTTGTCAGAGACATGCTGAAAATGTTTTTTCCCAGGTTATGGTTTGTATGTTTATTTTATGCAGTTATTGGGCATGTCATGTTCTACAAATGTTGATCAGGTCACAGGGTCATACCTTCCATGCCTTTGTTGATTTTGTTCTGCTTGTTCTATTAGTTACTAAGAGTATATAAATATGCAAATTGGACTGTGGATTTGTTTAATTTTCCCTTTAAGTTTTGTCAGTTTTTCTTCCACAATTTTTAAAGATCTCTTGTGAGTATACACATTTTAAATTTATTTTTTATTGGGGGGTGGAGTGGGGTGGGGTAGACTTCTTTGATACCCATTATGAAATGTCCCTCTATCTTCCACAGTATTCTTTAACTTGAAGGGTATTTTTTTTGTATATTAATGTAACCACCCCCATTTTCTTATGCTTAGTGTTTCTGTGGTATATTTTTTTCACCCATTTGCTTTGATCCTGTGTTTTTAATTAAAACATATTTCTTGTAAATAGTATATAGACCTTGCTTTTTATGGATATTTGCTTTTTAAAAAAGTAAATCCAGCATGCTGTTTTGTGTCTTTTCATTAGACTGTGGAGTCCATTTATAGTCAATGTAATTAATGATATAATTAATTTAAATCTCTTCTGGGCTTTTGCTTTTAATTTATACCATGTGCTTTTTGTTCTTCTATTCCTTATTTTCTGCTTATTTTGTGATAAATTGCATAATACGTATGATTACATTTCTTTCTCCCCCACCATATATACACACATGCACACACACCTGTGTATATGTACACACACACCGCACCTGTGGTTATGTACACGAACACCACACCACCTGTGTGTGTGTACACACACACACACACACACACACACACACACACACTTGTAACCATACTTCAGCATATTCCTGTTTAGTCACTGCTGGAGAAATGACAGCGTACATCTTGAAGCTGTCCCGTTCTGTCATTGAGTATACTATTACATGAGCCATGTAAGTACATGTACCTATGTGTTTACTCCCTTCCCACTCATCCTCTGTTTTCTTGTTGTCTTATAAACATAAGACATGTTGGCATACCTACCACAAGACATTGGTATACTTTTGCATGGAGCATGAGTATTCTTGTTTATATTTACCCAGATTGATACCTTTACTAATGTTCTCCATTCTTCCTGCATATCTGGAACGCCATCAGGCATCATCCTCTTCAACCCAAAGAATTTCTGTTAGTATCTCCTGAAGTGTGAGTGTGTGTGAGAATATCTTTACTTTGCCTTCCCATTGTTAAAGACAATTTCACTGAATATAGGATTCTTGGTTGACAAGGTTTTTTTCTTCATTTTTACATGATATTTTTCATTTTCAGTGTTTCCATTTGTTTTGTTTTATAGTTTTCCTGTCTTTGCTGAAATTTAGTATTTTTGGATAAGTTGTCTACCTTTTTCACTATATCTTCTTATCAAAACTACTTTATACTTTTTCTTACACTTTCAATATCTGGGTAGTTCCTTGGCCTGATTCTATAGATTTCCATCCTCTTGATGAATTGCTACTTTCTTTTTTTGCCCTGTCTCTTCATCTTCACTTGCAGTCCACACCTTCTGCATGAAAGCCACACCCTTTCCTCTTCCAGGTGGCTAGGAGCAAGGTCTGAGCCAGTGAACTAGAAGGCAGTTGAGCAGGTTCTGAGCTTTGTTGCAGCTTTAGTTTGGTGGGGTTCTCTACTACCTTCAGACATTTGCAGATAGGACCAGTCCTTTCCCCTGGATAGGATCGAAAAATTCAGCATTGGTAAAACACTGGAGGTCTATCTGTTCTTACTGCTGAGATGCCCACTTCCAGAACTATGGGGGATGACTTTCTGTTTTCTAGCCCAGATAACAGATGTTTTTGGTCACAGGGAGGTTACTTTTGCCCTTCTGTCCCTTGTCTCTTTGTTTTTAACCTAAGGGGATCTCTTTTGTTCCTCCCTTGGTATTTAAAGGCTTTGGTCCTACGCTGTTTTAGGGTGTAGGTCTTAAAGGATTCTCTAGCCCTGTTGTCCAAAGTTGGCAGTGCCTGTCTGGAATTACTCTGAGCTTTTCTGCTGTGGTCCTGCCTGTTGGGGGGACATGCCCCTGGTCAAAGAGCTGTTACTTTCTTCTGGGCCCCAGCAACACCCGGTGTTGGCCACACTGCCCTCCTATGCTGCAGTGGGGGAGGATCCATCTGGAAGAAGTGGCCGTGGGCTCAGACTCAGGTTCCTCAGTCTGTAGTAGTAGGTCACATGTGGCAGTTCCAATTCCACAGCAGTTTGGGTGATTTTGCCTCTCCTTGTCTCATGGCAGACTTATCTTCCTCACGGGTCTACTGGAAATGAGAACAGGAGCCTCTTGGCTCGTAGGAAAGGCTTGCTCCTTTCTGGAGTTTAGTTTACTTAGATTCCCTTGTGTCTGTAGATCTCTGATTAGGTTTAAAAGCTATGACTTTGTAGCTTATCCAGCTTTTAAAAATTATTATCAAGGTGAGTACAATGATCTCTTCTGGTTTCCTATGTCTGAAGTTCAGCTTGTTCTAGCAAATTCAGCATCAGGGCCAGTGGGGTGAATAAATGCATGTGTGCATGAATGAATGATCCAGTATCACCCTCCACTTAATGCTGTCCCTTACACCTTACATTTATATAATAATTTTCAGTTTTAAAAGCACTTTTATACATTTTAATATATGTAAGTAAGTGATGATAGAGCTAATGCATATTGAATCTCAGCTGTGTTAGATGATGTTCAAAGCACTTTACACAAATTCTCTCATTGGACCCTCAGAATCCATGACTCTTCTTCCTTCTCATTACAGAGCAGGGAGATGAAGAACATGGATGTTAAATAGAAGTCGCAGTGCTAGCATTTGAGCGAAGGATTCTCTGATTAAAAATACCAGGTCATTAAGTACTAGAATACTGTGCTTCTCTTCTTATTTGTACATCCTTCCGCTCAGGGGAACATTGTGTGTGTGTGTGTGTGTGTGTGTGTTTCTTTTCACTGGAGAGTAGCATTCCAGGTCAGTAATTCATAATTCATTTCCTAGCAATAGACCTTTCACTTCTACACACCAAGAAAGACCTCAGAAACAATTACATTAACATCAATGAGAGCAAAGACTGACAACCAGCATATTCTAAAAATTGGAGGGGTCAAACAGAAATAATAATCTGGGACTTTTTAAACTGTAATTACATTTTAATGTTATAACTCCTCTTTTCTCCACAAAACGTAGCAAAAGAAACTGGGATCATGAAGAGTGAACTTCTGTAGATTTCAGCTTTAATATTTAAAATGTCATAACATAGAATAGATCGAAAGGATTTATTGGGGATTATCTTTTTCCATTCTCTGTATCATTCCAGTGAGTCAGAAAAGTGGGGTGTGTAGCAGCAGATTTAACACACTTTTAGCAGAAATAGTTGGTTATGGTGGATGGACTTCATCACCTCTGGAGCGAATAAAGCCTTTTTTGGGGAGGGGTGCGATTTAGGGGGCGAGGAAACCCTGAAAGGGAAATACATAATGTTTTTCCTCATTTATAATGGGAACGTGCACGATTTTTGTCTCACACTGCCCACGCCCTAACCTGTCATGATGTTTTATTTTTATTATAGTGTTTCTCTCGACCACATTTGTCACTTGTTACTGTGTAAATCTCTCCCACCCAGAAAATGTGCATCTAAAGAAATGAGCTGGTCTCCCCTGCCCAGCCTTGTTGTCCAGCACAGTGTCTCACATGTCCTGGGTACTCGCTGATGATGGCTGAAGGGATGGATTCTGAGTGCAGACGCCATGTGGCGGCACTTTGCACACAACTAATGTGAAGTAAATAGTAGCCGCTTTTCTTTTTCTTATAATACCAAAAGATTAACTTTGGCATGTAAAGTATCATTATCATGTTATAGAATGGAGGGCTTTCTAGATTGAAAATTTTAACACAACATGCCAAAAGAAGTCCATGGTCAAAGGGATGGGCCATTGATCTGGTTTCACTTCGGTGGTTTCAAGTAATTAATTTGTGAGCAAAAAAGTAAAAACCCAATTGTAAATTTCGAACTACTAGAGTCTTACTTTACTAGCTATCTCTTATCACAGAAACTAGGACTGAATTGTTTCCTGAGTGAGAGATTGCAGGTATGCGTGTGTAGTTTGTGCACACGTGATTGTACGTGCGATGAGGAGGGGTCAGGAGGCAGTGTGAGCAAAGTTATCCCGAATCCCAGTGCCCTTGTCTGCAGCTGTTTTCCAGACAGTGAGATAGAACCTTTTTAAATCATTACGAGCATCTTTCATTGTCACTTTCGTGCCCCCTCCCTGCTACTCCTAACACCACCCCATCAGCACCCTCCAATTCAATAATTCATCTGATTTGAATCATTTCACTATCATCTTAGTAATTCGACACAAACAAGACACCAGTACCAAGTGCTCAGGACATCTAGAAAATGACCATGTGCCATGCATAAGGCACTCGTATGTTTTAGATGTTTCATCTGGAGGTTAAAACTGACAGTGAGTATTTCTGCTAATTGATAGGCCAGAGATCTGCAGATCTCAGTGTCCTTAATAAGGTCCTGCCAGCAGGTCGTGGTAGGACCGTTAGCAGCGATGGGCCCCACACTAGTGAGCTCTGACAGTACCCGTCAGGCTGTGCCAGCATTTCCATTCAGAATCCAGTGTCTCCTGTCTAGTGTGCAGTGCTGGACAGAATGCAGGAGGAAGGTGTCATTGTTGTATTTGATACCACTGTGGGTTTTCTCTGCCCACACTGAAATAGCTCCAGGGGTGGAGACAGGCCACACAATACCAAAAGCAATTAAGATAGCAGACAATTATTTTGTTTTCCTATGTTTTTTTCAGCTGGATCAAGTTACATAGAATAAGCATGCTAAAAATATCTGCAAGTCTGCCTTGCTTTTGACACTTGGGCAGACTATGTGAAAGCTTTTCTCAGAAGAATTTGATTTTGTTGATTTTTGCTTTCTTAAGAATGGAGTTATCTGTTATCTGAAGAGTTGGATTATTTATAACTAGGAGCAGTTACAGGTTTTAGAGATATCACCCACTCACTGAAGATCTTCCTTGGCTGGTAGCTTGTGAGTTTTTGAAGTACGGTTTGCTTTTTATATAAAATACTCTATTCAAATAAAGTGGTGGCTCAGTTTCTCAATCTTGCAGTTATTAATACGAAAACCTACAAATTTAGACATTTTGCCCAGATTAATTTGTTTGCCTGAAGTCGTGGAAATTTTGGAGGAAAATCCTTATTCCGGATGAGTATACTATTGCTGAATGCCATGGCTCACATTTTCTTGCACCTTGGTGGTTTTCATTCCTGTAAAATGGAAACATTTTATTTAAGGTGTCATTTTTCAATTCATATTGATACCGAATACACGAATAAAGAATTATATGTACGTTCTTCCTGTTCCATAAGGGAGGCATTTAAATATGTAAAGCTGGAGTTTATTGTTTTTAAAGTTAAAGATTGTGAATTCTTCATGGTTACCATGACATTTCTTATTCTGATATTGCTTGTTCTAACTTTAGTTCTCTTCGTTTAAATGGAAGTCCTTCTTGTTTGTTTGTTTTTCTTTTTTTTTCTTTTTTTTTAATTTTATTATATTATGTTAATCACCATACAGTACATCCCCAGATTCCGATGTAAAGTTTGATGCTTCAAGTTGCGTATAACACCCAGTGCACCATGCAATACGTGCCCTCCTTACTACCCATCACCAGTCTATCCC
>NC_048223.1:46316601-46398462 GCF_002007445.2 Ailuropoda melanoleuca
TTCCATACAAATTTAAGGACTATTTGTTCCAGTTCTTTGAAAAATGTCCTCGGTATTTTGATCGGGATAGCATTGAAAGTGTAGATTGCTCTGGGTAGTATGGACATTTTAACTATGTTAATTCTTCCAATCCATGAGCATGGAATATTTTTCCATCTTTTTATGTCTTCCTCAATATCTTTCAAAAGTGATCTATAGTTTCTAGGATATAGGTCCTTTACGTCTCTGGTTAAGTTAATTCCAAGGTAACGTATGGTTTTTGGTGTTATTGTAAATGGGATGGATTCCCTAATTTCTCTTTCTTCAGTCTCGTTATTCGTGTATAGAAATGCAACTGATTTCTGGGCATTGATTTTGTATCCTGCCACCTTACTGAATTGTTCTATAACTTCTAATAGTTTGGGAGTGGATTCCTTTGGGTTTTCCATATAGAGTATCATGTCATCTGCAAAGAGAGACAGTTTGACTTCTTCTTTGCCGATTTGGATACCTTTGATCCCTTTTTGTCTTCTGATTGCTGTTGCAAGGACTTCTAGTACTATGTTGAATAATAGTGGCGAGAGTGGGCATCCTTGTCGTGTTCCTGATCTTAAGGGAAAGGCTTCCAGCTTTTCCCCATTGAGAATAATGCTTGCAGTAGGCTTTTCATAGATGGCTTTTATGAGATTGAGAAATGTACCCTCTATTCCTACACTCTGAAGGGTTTTAATCAGGAAAGGATGCTGTATTTTGTCAAATGCTTTTTCTGCATCAATTGAGAGGATCATATGGTTCTTGAGTCTTTTCTTGTTGATATGATGTATCACATTGATTGATTTGCGAGTGTTGAACCATGCTTGCATCCCAGGTATGAATCCCACTTGGTCATGATGGATAATCCTTTTAATGTACTGTTGGATTCTATTAGCAAGGATCTTGTTGAGGATTTTGGCATCCATATTCATTAGAGAAATCGGTCTGTAATTCTCCTTTTTGAGGGGGTCTTTGCCTGGTTTGGGGATCAAGGTAATATTAGCCTCATAGAATGAGTTTGGTAGCTTTCCTTCTGTTTCTATTTTTTGAAATAGCTTTAGGAGAATAGGTATTATTTCTTCTTTGAATTGTTTGTTTGTTTTTCTTTTCTTTCTTTATCCCCTTGTGTCTTTTGAGCTCTAGGATTCTGAAATACAAACCACGCTGTGCACTTAAATAGAGGAAAGTCTGAGTGGGAGAAAGCAGTTTCTGTGGCTTGTCCAGACTATCTCATGGAGTCTGATTTCATGAGCTATAACACTTTGAAAGGGACATTAATTTGGCTGTCATATTCCAGAAAGGGGGACACAGTGTTAGAAAATATTGTTCGGCTGCTTTGAGAGAGACAGCNGAGAAAATATTGTTCGGCTGCTTTGATGGGAGTTGCACTGGTATAAAATCAGGAGATAGATTCCTTATTTTGAGAGATTATCTTTAGAGTATTTATTAATAATTTCAAACATTTCTTCTTTGTCTTTGGGGAATAGGACAAACTAGAGGATACAATGTAGGCTGAGCGGAGAGCTTTCTAATGAATTCAGCAATAAACAAGACCATGCAGGACATGTGGAATGACAACAGTTAGTGTCAGGGAGACTAAAACACAGAAGGATATGCCCTTGGACACCTTTCAGAAACCACAAATTGAACTCTAAATGTTCCAACCACATAAGAACAGCAAAGGAGTAGGAATTGACTAGCTGCTTAGTACCAGTGATAGTTATTGAGTAAATGGAAAACTTGTATTTTCAGAATTGAGATAAGCTTATATATAAAATGCCCATGTAATTAAGGATGCAGTCTGATGAGTTTTGCCATGTGCATACACGTGTTTAAGCAACATGANTTTAATTTGGCTGTCATATTCCAGAAAGGGGGACACAGTGTTAGAAAATATTGTTCGGCTGCTTTGAGAGAGAAAATATTGTTCGGCTGCTTTGATGGGAGTTGCACTGGTATAAAATCAGGAGATAGATTCCTTATTTTGAGAGATTATCTTTAGAGTATTTATTAATAATTTCAAACATTTCTTCTTTGTCTTTGGGGAATAGGACAAACTAGAGGATACAATGTAGGCTGAGCGGAGAGCTTTCTAATGAATTCAGCAATAAACAAGACCATGCAGGACATGTGGAATGACAACAGTTAGTGTCAGGGAGACTAAAACACAGAAGGATATGCCCTTGGACACCTTTCAGAAACCACAAATTGAACTCTAAATGTTCCAACCACATAAGAACAGCAAAGGAGTAGGAATTGACTAGCTGCTTAGTACCAGTGATAGTTATTGAGTAAATGGAAAACTTGTATTTTCAGAATTGAGATAAGCTTATATATAAAATGCCCATGTAATTAAGGATGCAGTCTGATGAGTTTTGCCATGTGCATACACGTGTTTAAGCAACATGACAGTTTAGGTACAGAATATTGCCTTCACTCTGGATGCTCCCTGTCCCTTTCTCTCATCTCAGAAACAGTCACTCTTCTGGCTTGAATCTCTTTAGATTACTTAGACTTCATGTAAATGGAATCAGAATGCATACAGCCTTTTGCTTTGAATTCTGTCACTCAGCATTTAAATTTTTCTATATTGTATGCATTATTAAGTTCATTTATCTTAACTTCTGAGTAATATTCTATTACATAAATATATCACAATCTTTATCCTCCTGTAAGGGATGTTTGAGTTGCTTTGAAATACTGCTTTCATGAGTAAAGCTGCAATGACCATTCTTATAATCAATCCGTATTTATGGATATATATTTTTATTTAAAAAAGTAACACAGGAATGGAATTGCTGCATCATAGAGAAGTAATAATAAATTTATTTCTTAAATACCAAATAATTTTCCAGAATTGTATAAATTTACATTCCTCTCAGTAATGCATGAAAGGTCAGACTACTAAGTACATCTTCTGGGATTCACACCTTGCTCATTAGTGTTTTCCCATAGCAGTGGCGTGCTGTGGCACCTTCCTGGGGGATCTGCCAGCATTTCTCTGCTGAGGAATGGTACTGACCATCTTTTCCTATGCTTGTTAGCCAACTTACAGATCTTACTTTGGGTATGGAGTCTGTACCCGGTTTTTTGTTTGTTTTTTGTTGCTCTGGTGGTTTTTTTCCCCCATTGGTTTTCTTTTTCTTTATTGATTTGTTGGATATTCTTACATAGTCTATATACATGGTTATGTCAGAAATGTGTATGTACATATCTTCCCTCAGTCTGAGACTTGCTTGTTCATTTCCATTATCTTTTGATAAACACTTTTTTTATGAAGTTCTGTTTAGCACTGTTTTATGATTGTTTACTTAACTACTCCTCTATGCTTTCTTTTGGAAACTGTAATTTTAGCTTGTATACTTATGTTTGTGTTAATTTCAGCGTATGATACAAGGTTAATAAGCCCCTCCTTTTTAAAAAAAAGCAGTTGGTACAAAATCATCATCCAAAAGAAGTCTTTTTCTTTCCCGTTTAGTTGAATTATTGTCTTTATTAAATGTTTAATCAGAATGTAGAATTTTTAATGTTTAATTAATTTTTTTACTATTTTATGCCAATATCACACTCTGTCATTGTAGTTTTACAGTAAGACAAATTCATGTGGTATTAATTTCCTCAACTTGGTCTACCTTTACAAAATTGAAAATACTATATTTCTATATCAATTTTAACATTGGCTTGTAAATATCTGGAAAAAAGTATGCTGAAATAACTCAATTTTGACAGTTGGCTTTATACTATTAATCCTCTTACCAATGAACTTGGCAAATGTATTCAAATATTTGCATCATGATTATTTTCTATCAGCAATGTTTTGTAGCTTTTAGTATAAGATTATTTTTATATTTTTTTGTTAAATTTGTTCCTAGATATTTGCCATTATTGATGCCATTGGAAATAGTCTTAAAATTTAATTTTTGTTTCTAATGTACATAAATTAATTTGTCCCTAGAATAAAGAAATATGGTTGATTTTTTAAAGAAATTTTATTTATTTTTATTTTTTAAAAGATTTTATTTGTTTGTTTATTTATTTAGTACAGGGGGAGGGGCCAAGAGATAATCCTGGAGCCTGAGACCGGGCTCCATCCCAGGAGCTGAGCTGAAATCAAGAGTCAGAGGCTTAACTGACTAAGCCACTCACAAGCCCCTGACCAATTTTTGATCTTGTATCCTGAGACCTTGATGACCTTGCTTTTTAAACCTAGCAGGGTTTTGTTGGTTCCTTTGAACTTTCTACAAGTGTAATCATGTGATCTACAAATAAATATTGTCTTAATTCTTTATTCCTTATATTCATGTCTATTATTCCATTGTATTCATCTTCTCTTTTGCCTTTTTCAATCAGTACAATCCTCCAGTAAAAATGTTTAATCAGAAGTGGTAGTAGTGGAGAGCAGGTTTGGGGGAAGGGGTCTGAATATGCTAAAATAGTGGGAGTGTACTTGAAGGGAGGGTCTCCAGTGTGAACACACTTCTGCACTGATGACCAGACTGAAGCATAGAGGAGTGGTCCAGGCGGTCAGTGCAGCAGAGAGAAGCTCTGTCTCCCAGCTTCTGAATCCTGTTGGAATGTGAGCGTGTTTGTACATGGGAAGTACTCTTCAGATCTCCCTTGAAATCAGCCGTTAGCCTGTGTGTTCCAGGTTAACTAATAGATTGAGGTGCAGAGCACATTATTTTAAATATACTAAGTAAGATATTAGAATTATTGATTAAAGAAGAAACATCATTTGATTATTTCAGTAGATGCTGGGAGTTAAATTCAATAACCTTTTCTGAATTTAAAAAAAATCTTATAATTTAATAATAAATAATAAGCAGTGGAAAAGATTCTCAAGAGTTACTTGAGAATTGCTATATTCCTAATCATTTAATGAGCATTTACCATTACTTGTTGGATAGTTTAAGATAGCTGTCCTGAAGTCTTTGTCAGATCGTTTCATTACCTGTGTTGTCTTGGCGTCAGGCTCTGCGGATCGTCCATGTGGGGAGTGAGTTTTGGGCTGTAGTCGGCTGTGACACTGTACGTCTTGTATAAATCCTGTGATGGAACATTGTTGTGCCGCTTCCCTGGGTTTTTATTGAAGGCAGTCCACCTGCTTGAGTTTGGCCCCAGATACTGATCAGCTTCCTGGGGGTTTTGGGTCCAGGGTCAGGTCAGTGTTCAGAGCCCTTGGGGGATGATTCAGGTCTGTCCCCATATCTGCCACCTGTGGTCCCTGCGGCCCAGTTGTTCTCACTCTGTGCACATAGTTTGGCACAATGTCTACAGACTGGCATCCGCTGGCTCGGAAGCCGTCAGGGGGTTGATTCAGTGAGTACTTCTCTGTATCCTCATCATCATTTTCTGGTTCTCTGCTTCTTTTTTTCTTCTCTTCTGCCAAGAAATCTAGTGTTTTAGTTGACTGAGTAAAATTACAGATAATGGAGAGTAAACTCCCATAATTCAACCTTAGTAAAAATTATGCAGTCACCTGTTGAAAATACCTGTTAAACTGTCAGCATTTACTGATTTTTCCATCCACACAGACCCATCTTGTAAAGAAAAATAAATAACAGAAGTAAATGAAGCGGCTTTGTATATTATTAGAAAACACTCACTTCTGTTAGAAAATACATGTTTGAAAGAAAAGAAAGCCATGTCATAAGCCAGATTTTCTCATTCTGAGAGGAATTTGACTCCTTTCAACTAGAAAAGATGCTGCCGTATTTACCATCATCAAGACATAAGTTGAAACACAGAATTTGTGTCCATCTGGAACAAAAGGTCTTGTAGGGATTAAAAGTTGGAAAATTGGGTGATTCTGTGTGTGAAATCCAGAAAAGTTGACACTTCTCAACATTGTTGTCTCTAAACAATTTACATATTATAGCCCAATGTAATTAACATAATGGTTTGTAGTTTCCTAAGAATTAAACACCAAAATGGACTGTTATTTAAATGTTTTTTCTCATATTTCTCTTCTACTAGAAAATAAATTGCTGTGATTGAAAGTGTAGCTCTGGGCTTAATTTATAGTGCTGCTTTTCAGGGGGTTAAAACTGTTAGCAACTTTTGATTAATGTCTGTGTAATTCATAATGAATAATTTATGGAGAGCAATTAACTGCACATTAGTGTTGAAATCACATGGAAGCTAATTTTCTTTGTGTTGTATGAAGCACAGAGTTCTCTATTGTAGTGTAAACTACACCCTTTTAATGTGGTGTCTGTTTTAAAGCATTGCAATCAATGACCATATGGTCAGAATTTCTAGGAAATATGCCACTTGCCATTACACACAAATGTAATCTATTCATATCCCTTGATTCGATTTTTGATGGAATGTTAATGAGCTGCAGAAACAGTAGCCATTGTCTATATTAATGATAATAGTTTGAAGGATAGTTGATTCAATATGTAATATATATAATAACTACCTCTGAGTAAATTATTTTCTTTCAACTACCTCTACCTTGAAAAATCTATGCCTTGATGGGAAATTCACTGTTTGTAAATAGAGTTGGGAATCTTTAAGTGTTTTATTTGAAGTTTTGTTTTTTTTTTTTGAGTCAAAGTGATCTATTTTTTTTTTAACCATTTACAGTTTTTATAAAGTCTCTGACATCATGGTACTGATTTTTATAAAACGCTTTCAGCACAGGTCTGGTCCTTGGGCAGTAAGACCACATAGTATATGTTTGCTTGCTTCATTGATGATGTAGTTGGAGTGGGCTTGCTGGACTCTGGTGTGTAGTCCAGCATTTCGTTTTCCCTTCCGAGGTCCCAGTGTAGCGCTGTACTTCACAGTCTTTAAAGTCTGCTGTTGGTTAAGTGCCTGACTCTTGGTTTCAGCTCAGGTCATGATCTCAGGGTCATGGGATCCATCCCTGTGTCCGGGTTCTGCGCTCAGTGTGGAGTCTGCTTGAGATTCTCTCTCCCCTTCCCTGTGCCTCCCTGCCTCAACTCACGAGCATGATCTCTCTCTTAAAAAAAAAAAAAAAGTTCGCTGTTTTCAGTGAACGTCAGTCCAACTAAAATTCCATTAAGTTATTAGTTTGAATTCAAGTATGACAGTCCTTGAAACTGTATAATTTTACATGATTTTGAGAATAAAAATGACATAATAAAATGAAGTATTCAAGTCTCAGGCAGGGAAAACTAGTGCTGAAGGAGCTTAGATTTTGAGGCCTATCCCGTAGGGGTTGGGAAGGAAGTTTGTTCAGTTTCTCATAAATATATATAATTGATTTTACCTACATGTAAATACAGTTTTACCTACGTATGTTGTCAGTCAAACCTGCTGATCCATCTTCTTCTCATGCTTCTGGCAGAGTGATTGAAGCAACTACTCTCTTCTTTCTTTTTCCACTGCTCTGTCCCTGGAGATTAGAATACTGCCTGGGACGTAGAAAGAAATCAATGAATATTTGTCTAACACTTTTATTTAAAAGTAAGTGCAAGGCCTGAGTTAGATTTTCGGTGAGTCACTTAGATTCTCGGAGCGTGTGTCAGGCCTAACATGTGGGAGGCATGAAATAGTGGTTGCCGTCTGCCTCCTGTGTTTCACAGGTGTGTGTGTGTGTTTCTGTGGGAAGAATTGTGAGGAAAGATGGTGAAGGACATGTCAGTGACCACACGGTGAGCACAGATGCAGCCGGAGTGTGCACAC
Organism: Ailuropoda melanoleuca; assembly: GCF_002007445.2. Classification (NCBI taxonomy): domain Eukaryota; kingdom Metazoa; phylum Chordata; class Mammalia; order Carnivora; family Ursidae; genus Ailuropoda; species Ailuropoda melanoleuca. The sequence goes on from NC_048223.1 coordinate 46,324,270, forward strand.
TGTCTCTGTAGGTTGGCACTCTTTAAACAGAAGGAGACTTGTTTTCCTCGCCATGATCCCAGCAGCCCCTGCTTAGGCCGTGGTGGTTTCCGGAGGGCGTCAGGAGCTTCCCAGGTGACCTGGGCCTCTCTTCCTGTCGCTCACTCACCCTCACAGAGACACAGAGACAGGGCTGGCTCCTGCCTGTGACCCAGGGGCCTGCAGGCCACCCTCAAAAGTCACGCCGATGCCTCAGCCTGAAACTGCTGAGGGAAGGAGAAATTTGACTCCAGGAATCTTTAAAACTACAATGACACAAAACCATTTTCCACATTAAAAAAATAATGGCAAATTTGATCAAACATTGCCTCACGGATGACATAGAAAGGGGTAAAATCCTTTCTCTATGCAGACTTTATATGCATTATTGAGAAAGTGATGAGCAAACCAATAGGCAGTGGGCTAATGAGTTTTCTTTCATTAATGAATTAAAAATGGTAGTTCAAACTTGTGGTCTGTCTGTTCCCCAGCAACTGCAGAGTCAGAGGAGGCAGGAGGGACCAGGTGTCACTAAGTGTGGTCCTGCCTACCTCCTCCGACTCCCTTTCCCCATTGTCCTCCTGTGTTCCCTCCACGTGGCCACAGCGGCTTGGCAGGAGGAGCCAGTCTGATGGTGGGACATGGGCTCTGCAGCGAAGTGGGTATGTGTGGGGCTGCCAGCTGTACCCCTGCCCTAGACGGCCGCAGTGCCTCAGCTCGTTCAGCTGTATGAGTAAGAACCAGAGCACATGTGGCACATGGTTGCTCAGGACGTGTTAGTTGCTTTCTTCACTTGCACTGATCGCACTTGATCCTGAATTAGCTTGACTGTTGCTCACAGGGCCTCCCCTCAGCCTCACTAGAACTAGAGCCCTGTGGTTGCTGGGGAATTCAGGCCTGGCGAGTGCTTCCTTCTGTGTGCTGTTCATCTTCAAGCAAAGCCTTGGGGGAGTTGGAGAGAGCCGGTGTTCTCGGACTCAGGGCTGCAGTCCTGGTCCTAAGTGAGCTTGCCAGACTTGTCTTCTACAGTCGTCCCCACCTAACTCAGAGTGACGGGAAGGCTGAAGGGGGAACATTCCGAAAACACCATTTTATCAGTGTCTGTCACTGTTTTCTGAGAACTGTAGTAAAAGTTATTATGACACATTCAAATGCAGATGAAGTGAAAGGAAACCCTGTGCCATCAGAAATAGCTCACAGAATTACAGAAGTGTCCATGAGTATTTATTAGAAACACAACTGTTTTCTGTGCTTCTCAGCTCTAACATAATCTGCAGAGTTCTCTGCCACGCGTGTTGTATTTGTTATTTCTCAGAACATTGGTATAAAGAAATGACTAACATACATAAGGATTTTTCAGAACTAATATGCAGGAAAGTTGCTAGTTTCTCCTGATGACTTCTACAGGTATAAAGTAGCTTGAGGTCTGTGCCTCCTGAATTCAGATGGAGTTCTCATTAACACCGATGGGAGATCATAGAAGCTTGAAGCTTGTAGAGATTAGGATTGCAGGCACAGACATATATATACCACCCCCACACGTGCACACATGCACTCCACACATACATGTGCACACACCCCACAGACCTGCATGCACACATATGCACACACATCCACACACACCTAAGTGTACACAGACACACATACATGCACACATACCTCCATACACAGCGACACGCATACACATGTACACACACACGTGCACACACAGACACAAATTTCTATTGAATTTTTAGCCCAGAATCTCCACTCTGAAAGTATGCATGGAATTAAAATAATTTGGGGGAACTTGCGTCATAAATGTGGAGCAGTACATAATGAAGAAACAGACTTAGAAATTTCAAGTGCTTCATTTATTTTCATCCTTACATCTTTAGAGCACCTTGAACACGTGAGGATCATCCTTTTCTGGCCTCTGTCAATAGAGAGAGCTCAAGGACCTGGAAAGGGTTCAGTGAGGGCCTTCAAGGAAATTAAGTGGTTTGAACATTAAACACACGATGGAAAGGCTAAGAGAACTTGGATTAGAAATAGAGTAAAATTGATAGGCAAATAGAGTGTATATTGCACATGGGGAAATAGTGAAGCACCTTACCTCCACGTGGCCTTGTCAAAATCAGTAATACATAGAATAAAAATAAACATAAGAAAGAGACAAAAATGGCTAACAGGGCTGAGCAAGAACTGATTTTTTGGTGTTTATGGTATTTTTAATTGTGATAGTTCAATCAAGAAAGTTTACAGAAGCAAGGGGGTTGCTGCCGTAGACTGAATGTTTATGTCGCCTCGAAGTCCACATGTTGAATCCTAGTCCCCAGCGTGATGGTGTAGGATGGAGACTTCAGGATGGTTAGGGCATGAGAGTGGAGTCCCCATGAGTGGGATCAGTGCCTTGTAACAGAGACCTCAGCGCCCCTCCCCCATTCCACCGTGTGAGAACAGTGGACAGCTGACCACAAATCTGCCTCAGCCTTGACCTTGGACCCCTGGCCAGCAGAGCTGGGAGGAAGGGGTCCCCCAGTCTGTGGTGACTGAGGCCTGAATGCGCTGACAGACTGGATCACCTGGTGTACTTGGTGATTCGTGTCCACTAATTCTCCAAAAACAGAACCTCATTTTGGGTGAAGGGAGAGGAATTAGTCTCACTGAAAAAACAATAAAAAACCAAAAATGGGAAGAAAACAAGCCCCAAATGCAAATTCCTAGGTACCCGTGCAGCTAGAAGTTTCCTGTGTCACAGCTCGCATAAAAGAAGCACAAGCAGAAATAGAAAATCAACAAGGTGTGTTATATGTAAGTTTCTTAGTGGGGAGGAAGAGAGCATATGGTTTCCGGAAGGGGCACAGGATGAGAAGTGGAAGGAGGACTGTGGGTGGCTGCCCTGACCAGCCACATACTGGGGAGCACCCAGCCTGGAGGGAGTATGAACCTGGGGGGTCTGGGCAGAGGGCATGGCTATCTTCCTCTGACAGCAGGGGGCTGCAGTAGGGAAGGGACTTTAAACTTTAAATTCTGACTCCACTCTTGCCAACAGTGTGACCTTGGAAAGTTTCCCAAACTCCTGTGCTTGAATTACTTTGTCTCTAAATAAGGGACATAAATAATGTTACAGGTACTTGTGGGTGAGGATTTGATGATCATACATCAAGTGTGTATCCTATATATTTATGATTTATAAATATATCCTAGGACTGGCTTGTTCTTGAAGGTGTCATGGGATTCTGAATTGTTTGGAAGAATTTGAGGACGGTGAATGAAGGCCATGAGGGCCTTTTCCATGCCCAAGGAGGTAGCATGGAAATACTAAGGAAGAACTGATCTGAATTTCTCCTAGTGCAGCTGTGAAGCATGTGTGTGCACAGTGTGTGCATAATGATATCATAAGTAGAGTAGATTTAAAGGTATTTTCCTCCAAGAAAATGAACAATGCAAAGCCTACTACTTTACATATAATCATTTCAGAAAGGTTTTTTCCCCCCCTGCACAATGTCAGAAGCCACTTGAGCCTGGGAGAATAAGAAGCAAACTTCCTACAGTTTGGGGGGGAGGGAATGACTGTCAGAAGCAAGATGGAACGGTGGTAAAGCAGGGGCATGTGTGCTCAGAACTAAGCACGGAGACCGTGTGAAGGGCAGAGAAGGGCAAAGGGAAGGGGTGCAGACCAGCCTGGCGTGAAGAGTGGGAGAACAAGGACAAGGCACGGCATGCTCCGTTCCTCTCACGTGAAGGAACGCATGGCGGGGGGGGGGGGGGCCGTGTGGGGACAGGAAGGTGTCTGCTGCTGCTGGGTCAGTTCAGCTTTGGTTTTATTTTTAACTTTTGTGTCAAAATGAGATTTCTTGTTCCTCTTGTTAAAACATGCAGTTTGCCGTGTTTTTAGTGCTGTCTGAGGACAATTGAAGACCTTTGGCATGAATGCTTTCCATTTGAAATCTTAGGAATGTACTAAATGTATTGCTCTTAAGGGGCTGTGATGCTTCCTATATTGAGTTAAAAATACCAAATCTGTTCTTCATTACATTAAATGGTGCTAAGAAAACAACTTAAACATTTATGTATAAATTATATCACAGTAAAGTTGATTTTTAAGAGAAGGTGGAAAGGACTGTGAATCTTCTTTAACAGTTAGTTCACTTGTAATCACTTGTGAAGTGCTTTTATAAGCCACTGGTTAAATATTTGAAACCGAATCTCTCCCATATTTTAGAGAAAGATTACTGTCCTGATTTTTAGTCAGATGCATTACAAACACTTGTATTATATGTATGTGTGTGTGTATATATGTTATACATGTGTGCATACACACACGTCACACATAATAAGTACATATAAATATTTATGTGTAATGTGTGTGTACATGTTTGCTAAATTGTAGGAAGATTATGGTTAAAAGCAGTAAAAGCTAGGTCTACACATGACACACCTGAAATTAAAACTTGTGATCAGAAGTTATTCATGTATCACAGGGATCAACTTACTATACATGGGGAACAGGTCTGTTTTTGTAAATAATGTTTTGGTGGCAGCAGCCACGTTCATCCATGTAGTTACCGTGGCATAACTCAGGGATTATAACAGAGAGCATATGGCTCACAAACCCTAAAATATTTACTACCTGGCCCTTCACAACAAAAATTTGACAACCCCTTATTTAGATGGTTCGAATCCACAATATTGAATGATACTGAAATTTGAGTTGCTGTTGCTCTGAAGATGCAACTAGTTTTAGTTTTAATTGTTGGTGTTAATTTTTACTCGTTTGTTCAGTTTAAACTCTTAACTAAGAAATGTCCTCTACATGTCTCTGCTTTTCTCCAGGTCAGCTGATAGCTAACTCAGTAACATTTTATTTCTTAGCTCTTCTGATAAACACCGTACAGACGGATGCTCTGTTACCTGGGAGGACCCGGCTGGTCTGTGCCATCTCAGTGTCTCTTGAAATACATAGAGGAAACTCAAAGGACAGACCATGTGTTCACCCTTGGTGATGATTTTGCTATATTTCTTAGACTCAGCCGGGTTTCCTCTTTGTCCTTTTTCCTCTTGATAACATCTTCATTTTGGTAGTAAGTGCTAGGAAGAAAGATAACAGCAAGTTAAAATAGTCTTTTCCTTATTGAAAAACCAGCCCTACCCCAGGAAATTGGGCTGTTTTATCTTCTAAAGGGACATGCTAAACGAAGTGCAAAAATGTTACTACTGATTTAAGTTTTCACTGTCCAAATGCCTTGGGTACGTTTATGTCCATGGATCTTACTGGACTTTGAAATAATCCAAAAAAGTTCGCTAAGAAATTATAGTTTTAAGACAATTGATTTATTTTCCCTTTAAAACCCATTGGTATTAATTTTCTTTCTTTATGTCTTTTATCCTTATAATTTGTGTAAATGGAATGGAGATATATCTGAATATCTCTCAAAGAGCAGGACTGCTTTTAAAAATCCATTATATTCAGCTTTGAAAAAAATATGAGACATCACAACCTATATAATGCTTATCATAATAGGTCACTTTTCCAAGTTCTTATTTTAGTATTGGTGTGAATCTCGTATTTATTGACATTCTTCTCTTCACTTGGAAAACAAATCTTAATGCCCAGCATCCAAAATAAGGTATCATAAGTTTGAATTTAGAATAAAATGGTGCATTAATATAATAATAAATCAGTCTCTTTATTTCAAAATTACCACCAGCAGGGGATGTATTTACTATTCTTTTTTTTTTTTTGCATTTACTATTCTGACATTAATATCAGAGTTTTGATTGGCAAGTTGATTGGCTTTCAGATTCCTCTCATCATTAAATATAAAAGCAGTTACAAAAAGAAGATACATACATGCTAACATAGAAATGTACACAGATAATTTTGATTCCCTTTAATGTTCATAGCACTTAATATAAAACTAAAAAAGTCCAATGTTGAAAAGAGTCTGTTACTGTTTAAACAGAGCATACAATATATACTTATCTTTTATAGCATGTTGTGGAGGTCCTTAGACTATAGACTATTATTGATACATGCAGATATTTTCTTGCCGGAACTTTCATTATGAAGTATTCATCGTGTATCTTGAAGCATGTATTAAATAAAATGCAGCTTTGCGGGGCACCTGGGTGTCTCAGTTGGTTAAGCGTCTGTCTTCAGCTCAGGTCATGATCCCAGGGTCCTGGGATCAAGTCCTGCATTGGGCTCCCTGCTCAGTGGGGGGTCTGCTTCTCCCCTTCTTTCCCGCTCATACCCTCTTACTATCTCTGTCTCTCTCAAATAAATAAATTTTTTTAAAAAAATGCAGCTTTGATCCTTGCCAGGTCATATTTTAACATTTTGTGTAGATTTTTGTAAAATTTCAATTCTTCTGATGTATTTTTTCCCCAAAGAATTTAATTTTCAACTTAGAATAGTGTTTCAGAATTACACTGTTAAACCTCTCAGGAAGGTAAATAAAAAATGTACCATGCAGCAGGATTCCAAAGTACAGAGGCTTAAAGAACCATAGAGAAATTCATACAAAAATGAAACCAAAAGAATAAAGACTGGTATTTATATTCATCAGTGTATGCATTGATGTTTCCTTTTGGAACTCCCAAGATTGGAAGGATGATGGTAACCTAAATGAACTACTTAGTTTATCCTTGGATATGGAATTTTCTTTGTCAGTCTCCTGTGGCATTTAGTGATTGCCTTTCTAACACTTCTTCATGTCAAACAAGCTCGGTGTCTTTGATAAAGAGGAGATTAGCTGTGAAAATAATGTTCACTCATATGTCAGGATTGTGCAGATATTTAGAGAAAAAGAAATGTGACCAGAAGGCTAGTGCTGACATTGAATTGCAAGGGTTATAAAATATTTATGGAAGAGTATGGGTCTTTATACTTCCTACTGTCTGTAATAGAAAATCTAAGACCTATAAAAAGAAATACCTTTTGGTTTTCTCTAGAGTAGAATGAGTGCATAGAGTACCATGTGTTTTGAAATAATTCGTTTGACTGATCAGTCAGCTCTCCTGATTCTGCATTCATGTTCACTATTCAAACCCTGATTATAGTTTGTTTTCTTGGTGGAGATTTTGCTACAAGGCAAAGACATGCTGCTCAGAAAATATGAGTATCTATTGCACTTGAAATCAATAATTTTTATTGAAATTAACACTTTGGCACTCTGTGTATGTCTGTGTTGTTAAACTACTTTTAACAACAAGAGCGTTTATGAAAAAATAATTTGAATTGATGAATGTGTCATCTATTTCTTCTTATTGGATAAGTAGACAATTACATTTTTCTGATAACCTTTGTGTCCAGTTTGGTACCGCTTTGGATATATTGCCAAAAGGCAAACATTCAAAGTTTAAGAATTTTTATCACTGACAAGCAAAACTTAATGCATCTGTCTATAATGGAGTTGTAAACTTACACTTTCCTTATTTTTTTTTAAAGATTTTATTTAGTTGAGAGAGAGAGACAGAGCACCAGCAGGGCAGGGGGAGAGGTAGAGGGAGGGAGAGAAAAGCAGACTCCCCGCTGAGCAGGGGCCCAATATGGGATTCGATCCCAGGACCCTGAGATCATGACCTGAGCTGAAGGCAGATGCTTAACTGACTGAGCCACCCTTCAGTATCTGTAGAAGCAAGTCTGTCAGTTCTCTGTAGTGATATTTCACGTATCAGAGGTCAGCTAAGTGTTTCTCTCTCTACATGATTTGTCCTTTTGTGATAAGATGGTGGGTATATCGCAGAGACTCCCTGAATAAGTCACACAGTTCGGGTTAAATATAGTAGTACCTTAGAGATAGCACAGACTACTTGCTGGTTGACATCTGCGACTTGATAAACTGGGGAGGTGTTTCTGAAGAGGTTACCCTGTGTAAGGTCCTCTTCCAGTTGTCTTCTGCCCTTGCAAGGTCAGGTGATTCCACGGAAAAAGAAAGACTCTTGAGCTACAACATACATAGAAGTCAAAATGCATAAGGACTATATTCTAACAGATTGTAAACTATTTTCACTGTGCAGACACATATTGGCCTTTAGGTTGTATGCATGCTCGTGTGGATATAATAAACAGTTATGGTAAGTTTTTCAACTTTTCCTATCACTATTGTTTTCCTTCTATTTTTAATTTCAGATTATTTTAATTTTCATATATAACTGTATTGTTCAACTGGATTAAATGTATGCTAGATATATAATATATGAGCTATAGGGGCGCCTGGGTGGCACAGCAGTTAAGCGTCTGCCTTCGGCTCAGGGCGTGATCCCAGCGTTATGGGATCGAGCCCCACATCAGGCTCTTCTGCTGTGAGCCTGCTTCTTCCTCTCCCACTCCCCCTGCTTGTATTCCCTCTCTAGCTGGCTGTCTCTATTTCTGTCGAATAAATAAATAAAATCTAAAAAAAAAAAATATATGGGCTATATGTATCTATATTAGGTATATATAGAGATAAGTATATCTATGTATTATATATATATTGACCATGAATGTCTGTGTATGCATGTGTGTGTGTATATATATGTATGGTAAATGAATGTCTCTGTGTAATACACATTATAACATATAAAATATATACATATATATTATATATGCATATATGTATGTGTATATGTATTAAATAGACCTTATTTTCTTTTTTAAAGATTATTTATTTATTTGTCAAAGAGATAGAGAGAGAGAACAAGTAGGGGGAACTACAGAGGGAGAGAAGCAGGCTCTCCACTGAGCAGGGAGCCTGATGGAAGGCTTCATCCTAGGACACTGGGGCCATGACCTGGGCCGAAAGCAGATGTTTAACCGACTGAGTCATCCAGGTGCCCCGAAATTCTATTCTTCTATTCTATTCTATTCTTTTCTTTTCTTTTCTTTTCTTTTTTCTTTTCTTTTCTTTTTTTAAGATTTTATTTATTTGTTTGAGATAGAGTGAGAGCGAGTGAGAGAGCGAGAGAGCACAAGCAGGGGGAGCAGCAGAGGAAGAGGGAGAAGCAGGCTCTCCAATGAGCAGGGAGGCTGACGTGGGGCTCTAGCCTAGGACCCGGGATCATGACCTGAGCTGAAGGCAGACGCTTAACCGTCTGAGCCACCCAGGCGCCCCCCGACATTATTTTTTAGAGAAGTTTTAGGTTCATAGCAAAACTGAGATGACAGTACAGAGTTCGTACACCCCCTGCCCCCACACGTGTCCAGTCTCCTTGCTCAGCTACCGGTTACTTCTTTGGGAATACTTCCCAAGCCAATATTCAGTTGTCAGTCTGACTTACATGATGTCCCTTCTCTATTCACCAACAGCTTCAGTTGCTTTTTAATAAAGTCACAAAGTATATTATTTTTAAAGTGACTTACTACTGACTTCTGTGATAAGTTTTTCTACAATTATTATGAATTTTATTGACTTTCTGTTCTAAAAATCTACTGGAGATGCTATCTATATAATAATATCACTCAATATATATCTTACATATTTTGTCATTTAATATATATTTTATTTTTTAATCTTTCAAAATCACAGTAAGCTATTTTATATATATTGACAATGGCAACATATTGCAATATTATCATAACATCAGTACATTTTAATTTTGAGATGCCCAGAGTCTTGATAAGAAGAAAGGAAAATTGACTTATATTAAAGAAATATCTTAAAAAATAAGCATGTGTTATTCTTTTGGGTAAAAATCCAAGAACAGCCAGCTGGGTGGTTACATCCCAGCGTCTGTTTCTCCTGAGCTTGTTGTAAGGACGTCGGCTGCAGCTGGAGGCATTTGACGGTTTATCTGGGCCTGGAGGTTCTGCTTCTAAGGTGGTCATCCAGGATGCCTGACAAGTCGGTTCTTGCTGTTGATGGGAAGCAACCTGAGTTTTCTTGCCAGCTGGGCTTTTCTCCATGCTACCGTTTGGGTGTCCTCGGGACAAGGCAGCTGATCTTCCCTAGAGCAAGTGACCCAAGAAAGTAAGGCAGAAGCCACAGTGATTTTTATGGGCTGGCCTCAGAGGTGAGACCCGCTCATTCCTGCAGGATCCTGTAGGTAACATGTCAGCACTACTCAGTGTGGGGGAGGCTATCCAGGAGTGAACATCAGGGAGCATGAATCCTGGAGGGAGGACTTAGAGGCTGCCTACTACTGTCATTCAGGTCAGATGCTCAGATTCACGCAGTTTGGTGACAGAACCTTACTTAATCTGGCTCTGCCAGTCACCAGCTGTGTGATTTTGGGTAAATTACTCCACTTCTCTGGGTTTTAGTCTCTTATACATGAAACAGTGATGGTAAGAGTATCTTCCTAAAAGTCTTATTTGGAGATCTCAAGATCAGGAAAACTATTAAGTGAAATTGTTATCAAGCAAACTTGACAAACTTTGTAGAAAATTAAATGGGGGAATTTAAGCCAATATCTACCTCTTCATCCTCCACAGCACCTTAAATTTAAGGAGAGAACTATAATAAACATATATGGGATGATGCAGTAAGCTATTTGGAGTCATGCTTAACTAGGAACCTCAAAGAACTTGAAACACTGAATAAAGGGTAATAGAAAAAGGAAGGGTCACCTGGGTGGCTTAGTTGGTTAAGCATCTGGTTTCGGCTCAGGTCATGATCTCAGGGTTGTGAGATGGAGCCTGGAGTTAGGTTCTGAACTCAGTGCAGAGTCTGCTTGGGATTCTCTCTGACCCTGTCCCTCTGCCTTCACTCTATCTCCTTCTCACTCAAATAAATAAATCTTAAAAAAAATAAAAAGGAAATGCATTTCATGATTTATCAATAATGGAGATGGAGGATTCAGCCACTCTGTGTATTTGGCGTGCTGTGTGTAACTTTTATTTTTCTCAGTGAAAATTCTCTCTCCAAGGATTGCTGGTGGTATTTCTAAGAGTAGCATAATATCAAATTCCTCTACTTTTCCTTTCCATAGTTGAGAGGGATTATTTGGGTTTTTACTTGGTTTATCGTGGCTTAATAAGGACAACTTCACTCAAATTGAGCCATGAAAATCACAATGTCATAATATTTTAGAGTATAAGAAGGAATATAGATGATATTAGTTTTCTCATTTTATAGTTTAGGAAGAACCTGAGAAGTGAATGCATTTGTCAAGGTCCACAAAGGATCTCCAGGGATCATTAGTCTCAAAAAATTTGAATATGACAGTTGATATGATGCTTACTCCTTGCTAATATAAATCTCTTTAAATTCTACTATAATTAACATGCAGTGTAATATTAGTTTCAGATGTAATGATTGAACACTTCCATACATCATCACCCTGTGCTCATCAGGACAAGTGCCCTCCTTCATCCCCATCACCTATTTCCCCCATTCCCTACCCACCTCCCCTCTGGTGACCATCAGTGTGTTCTCTAGAGTTAAGAGTCTGTTTCCTGGTTTGCCTCTCTCTCTTTTTCCCCTGCTTTGCTTATTTGTTTTGTTTCTTAAATTCCACATATGACTGAAATCCAATGACATTTGTCTTTCTCTGACTTATTTCACTTAACATTATACTCTCTAGATCCATCCATGTTGTTGCAAATGGCTAGGTTTCATTCCTTCTTATGGTTCAGTAGTATTACACTGTGTGTGTGTGTGTGTACATACACATAACACATCTTCTTTATCCATTCATCAGTGGATGGACTTTTGGGCTGCTTCCATATTTTGGCTTATTGTAAGTAATGCTGCAGTAAACATAGAGGTGCATGTATTACTTGATTTCACATTATTTGGGTAAATACCCAGTAGTGGAATTATTGATCAGATGGTAATTCTATTTTTAACTTTTTGAGGAACCTCCATATTGTTTTCCATAGAGTCTGCATCAGTTTGCATTCCCACCACAGAGTATAAGGGTTACTTTTTCTCCACATCCTTGCTAACACTTGTTGTTTCTTGTATTTTTTATTTCAACCATCCTGACAGATGATACCTCATTGCAGTTTTGATTTCTATTTCCATGATGATAAGTGATGTTGAGCATCTTTTCATGTGTCTGTTGGCCATCTGGATGTCTTCTGTGGAAAAATGCCTGTTCATGTCTTTTGTCCATTTCTTAACTGGATTATTTGTTTTTTGGGGGAGTTCAGTTTGATAGGTTCTTCTATTTTAGATACTAACCCTTTATTATATATGTCATTTACAAATATCTTCTCCCAATCCATAGATTGTCTTATTATTTTGTTGAAAGTTTACTTTAATGTGCATAAGCTTTTTATTTTGCTGTAGTCCCAATAATTTATGTTTGCTTCTGTTTCCCTTGCCTCAGAAGACCTATCTAGAAAAATTTTGCCATGGCCAATACCAGAGAAATTATTGCCTGTGCTCTGTTCTAGGATTTTTATGTTTTCAGGTCTTCATTTAGGTGCTTAGTCCTTTTTGAGTTTATTTTTGTGTATGGTGTAAGAAAATGGTCCAGGTTCATTCTTTTGCATGTGGCTGTCCAGTTTTCCCAACACCATTTGTTGAAGAGACTGTTTTTTTCTCATTGGATATTCTTTCCTGCTTTGTCAAAGATTAATTGACCTTGCAATTATGGATTTATACCTGGGCTCTCTATTTTGTTTTATTGATCTGTATGTCTCTGTGCCAGTACTATACCTTTTTTATTCTGTAGCTTTGTAGTATATCTTGATATGTGGGATTGTGATACCTCCAGCTTTTTTTTTTTTTTCAAGATTGCTTTGGCTATTTGATGTCTTTTGTGGTTCTATACCAATTTTAAGATTATTTTTTCTATTTCTATGGAAAATACTGGTGGTATTTTGATGGGGATTGCATTAAATCTGTAGATTGCTGTGGGTAGAATGGATATTTTAACAATATGTGTTCTTTCAGTCAGTAAACATGGAATGGATTGATCTTCCAAACAGAAAGTAAACAAGGAAACAATGGCTTTCAATGACCTATTGGGCCAGAATGGATCTAACAGATATATTCACAGTATTCCATCTTGAAATAGCAGAATACATATTCTTTACAAGTGCACATGGAACATTCTCCAGAAAAGATCACATATTAGGCCATAAAAACACTGATGTAGTTGTTATCTTGTTGTATACATGGTTCCTGTACGTGGTGAGCTTAGGCTTCTCCTACTCCACCATCTTCTCTGGAAGTCCTGCAAATATAAGTTTTTAATGTGTAATTTTTTAAAAGGTAAAATCATGAACATTATAAAATGTTCATGAATCTGGTAACTAATGAGTGAATCCCTAAAATGTTCCAGATATTCAAGGAGAACGTAAAAAACCAGGTGTTTAGAGGCAATAGTAAGATATGATTGCTGATTAAATATTAAACTGGTTAATATCCCAAAACACCATAAACCGTACCATTATAGTTATTTGTTCCACTGGATAGAAATGATTGAGGTCCCTTAAAAAGTTAAAAATTGAGCTACCCTATGATCCAGCCATTGTACTACTGGGTATCTATCCCAAAGATACAGACGTAGTGAAGACAAGGGCCATATGCACCCCAATGTTCATAGCAGCATTGTCCACAATAGCTAAATCATGGAAGGAGCCGATGCCCTTCAACAGATGACTGGATTAAGAAAATGTGGTCCATATATACAACAGAATATTATTCAGCTCTCAAAAAGAATGATTTCTCAACATTTGCTGCGACATGGATGGGACTGGAGGAGATAATGCTAAGTGAAATAAGTCAATCAGAGAAAGACAATTATCATATGGTTTCTCTCATCTATGGAACATAAGAACTAGGAAGATCTGTAGGAGAAGAAAGGGATAAAGAAAGGGGGGGTAATCAGAAGAGGAAATGAAGCATGAGAGACTATGGACTCTGAGAAACAAACTGAGGGCTTCAGAGGGGAGGGGGTTGGGGGATTGGGATAGACTGGTGATGGGTAGTAAGGAGGGCACATATTGCATGGTGCACTGGGTGTTATACGGCAACTAATGAATTATCGAACTTTACATCAGAAACCAGGGATGTACTGTATGGTGACTAACATAATATAATAAAAAATATTATTAAAAAAAAGAAATGATTTGCATCTGTATTAAATAAAAATCTAGAAATTAATCTAGACCCTAGAGAATTGTATTAGAGACCAGACAATACAAAGTCATGCCAGCAACTCCCTGAAAACACATCCAGGAATTTATTTTCTTTCTTTATTTTTTAAATAGTTTTTGTGATATCCTTTGTAAGAAAGTACATTTCCAAAAGATAAATGTTTCTGTCTAATTTTGCCTTAAAGGTTTTTAAGAGTTATATGAAAGAAATTATAAGTGAAAGCAGTTTGTAAACTAAAAATGCAGATACCAGATTCATTGTTTTTCTTCATAAATATAAATACTCTGTGAAATAAAACTATTTTTGTTACTTTTGGTCATGTAAATTATGTGTTTCCCTGTAATGAAATTATCACATAAATTCCTGCCAGCGAAGCTTGTAGAACAATCTCCTGTTCTCTGCAGAGATGCACCCACAGCCCTGAAGCTTTGTCAAGAGACACTCTTTCCTTTACTGTAAAATTCAAGTGTGTTGGGGCGCCTGGGTGGCACAGCGGTTAAGTGTCTGCCTTCAGCTCAGGGCATGATCCTGGCGTTATGGGATCGAGCCCCACATCAGGCTCTTCCGCTATGAGCCTGCTTCTTCCTCTCCCACTCCCCCTGCTTGTGTTCCCTCTCTCGCTGGCTGTCTCTATCTCTGTCGAATAAATAAAATTAAAAAAAAAATTCAAGTGTGTCATCTGTTTCTCTGGATTGCCTCTCATGTCAACATTTTGCAAAGCGTGGATTTTCTGAACTCTCCTTTGCAGTCAGGAAATTGTCACATTTATATATTTGTATTGCTTTCATTCCAGTAAATTATTGACTATCATTTACTGGCATGTGTGTTATTAAGGATATAGTTGAGAAATCCCATAGCATTTTTGCTAGCTGCTTTGGTGTTCTACACCAGGAGTGACCATTTCTCACGAAAATACTCTCCAAAGCCCCTGTAGTTGACCTTATGGATTGAAAGGTCAGGGCCCCAAGGCAGTGTCCACTCTTGATCAAACAAGGAAAGAATAAAAAAGATACAAGTAATAGTCTAACTACTCTTTGATAGAACTTTTCCAAGCCCATTTGAGAGAGGTGCTCTGCAAATGTCAAATCCTCATCTGATGCTTCATGACAGATGAAGAGTAATGATTACCAAATTATTAAGAAAGTTAAGGTTTTATTTATAACCTCCACATGTCCCCTTTGCAAGCCTCCCTTCACTTTTGTATCCTTATACACTGTGGAACTTTATGATGTCTAATATAAATGACCATAAAATGCAAGCATGTAAGGATCAGGTAGATAATTAATCATGTTCATGAGTTCTACAAAAGATTGGCTTTGAAGGAAATTTGAGTACGTGTTTATGTACATGTCTTTCAAGGCACAGACAATTTCTTCAGGTTCTTCTGGTTGTAGTCATGCTTCTTTGTGAGCTGTATGTTGCCAGAAATTCCAGTTATTCAAGAGAAACTACCAATCTAAATTGGAAATGAAATATCTTTAGTTTTAAAATTGGCCTAACTGGGGCACCTGGGTGGCTCAGTCAGTTAGGCATCTGCATTCGGCTCAGGTCATGATCCCCGGGTCCTGGGATTGAGCCCTGTGTCAGGTTCCTTGCTCAACAGGCAGCCTGCTTCTCCCTCTCCCTTTGCCTGCCACTCTGCTTATTCCCTCTTTCTCACTCTCTCTCTGTGTCAAATAAATAAATACAATGTTTAAAATTTTTTTAAAAAAATAAAATAAAATTGGCCTAATTGGGGTGACTGGGCGGCTCAATCAGTTAAGCATCTGCCTTCAGCTCAGGTCATGATCTCAGGGTCCTGAGATCCAGCCCTGCATCGGACTCCCTGATCAGCGGGGAGTCTGCTTCTCCCCTTCCCTCTGCTGCTTACCCTGCTTGTGCCCTCTCTGTCTCTCTCAAATGGATAAATTAAATCTTAAAAAAATAAAGTTGGCCTACTTTTCATAAAACATAAATAATGGTCAAACAAAACGTGTCTGACAAAAATATAGACATGTCTGTATTAATCTTAAATCTTGAAATTGTTATTCATGGAACCTACATAGCCAAATTTAGAAAAAAAATAACTTATTTCTGTCTTAAAGAGTTTCAAAATTCATTTAACATTCAGGTACCAGGAGCAGGATTTTAAAATGAACGAAAATTATTTTATCACAAAAGCATAATATTTAAATGATTAAAATAAACTTATCTATAGAAAATACCTGAGTAAATTTTGCAACAGTTTGTAATTACGTTCAAGAAATAAATTCAAAGGGGGGCTCCTGGGTGGCACAGCGGTTAAGCGTCTGCCTTCAGCTCAGGGCATGATCCCGGCATTGTGGGATCGAGCCCTGCATCAGGCTCCTCTGCTATGAGCCTGCTTCTTCCTCTCCCACTCCTCCTGCTTGTGTTCCCTCTCTCACTGGCTGTCTCTCTCTGTCAAATAAATATAAAATCTTTAAAAAAAAAAAAAGAAATTCAAGGGGCACTTGGGTGCCTCAGTCAGTTAAGCATCTGCCTTCGGCTTAGGTCATGATCCTGGGGTCCTGGGAATGAACCCCATATTGGGCTCGTTGCTCAACAGGGAACCTGGTTCTTCCTCTCCTTCTGCCTGCCGCTCCCTCTGCTTGTCCTCTCTGTTAAATAAATAAGTAAAATCTTTTTTTAAAGAAAGAGCAAAATTAAATTTTTTTCCAAACATGTTTTTCATTCATCTTTCCCACATTTACTTAAAAATCCCATTCCATGGAGAGGTGGACTAAGGTATTTGGTGATTATGTCTTGTAGTATAATATGTCCAATTGCTTTGGCTGAAATGTTCTGTCAATTTAGGTGAAAATCAGATGGCCTAGGATCTGCATAGCACAGCAGGGCCACTCTGAATTCACTGAGATCACAGTAACCACTGACAGTGAGTAAATGTAGGAAAGCTTATAGGAGCAGGATCCCTGGATGTTCTTCCAGAAGTCGTGCTAAAGTGAACGTGTGCCGACCTGGCCATGACTGTAGTCACTTCTCGCACAGACTGTATGTCCTTCCCCTCGCCAGGTGCTGTTCCCAGACACACAACAACTACAATATTAAGTCCAAGTAGTTTCTCCTGACGACAGCCCCGGGCCAAGTCAATTAACCTCTCAAGACTCAGCCACCTCATTTACTTTGATTTTTAAGCATCCAAATACTACAATTTTAGCTTGTCTTCCTGAAAAATAATTTTAAAATGTATGTCATGGGAAGTAGATGATCTTTCGGTAGAATCCTATCACCTCTGGGAAAATGAGAAATAATGTAATCAGAGTAGAAAGGCAGTTTTGGTGGCACCTGGGTGGCACAGCGGTTAAGCGTCTGCCTTCGGCTCAGGGCGTGATCCTGGCGTTATGGGATCGAGCCCCACATCAGGCTCCTCTGCTATGAGCCTGCTTCTTCCTTCTCCCACTCCCCCTGCTTGTGTTCCCTCTCTCACTGGCTGTCTCTATCTCTGTCGAATGAAAAAATAAAATCTTAAAAAAAAAAAAAAAAGAAAGGCAGTTTTGGCGAGGCATAGAAGTACAGTGCTATTAAAGTAAGAAAAAATCGCCTTCCTAACATATTTTGTGGCTCAATCCCATCAGATAAGGTCAGATTTTGCTTATTTAACCAATCAGGCACCTCAGTGATTTAAGGGGGAAGGAGTTGGTAAAGGCCCAACTGACGAATAATCATTTTACAAACAAGTCTAACAGATGTCTTTAGTCTTTTCTTAAGAATCATAAAGAGCAGTTTATTATTTGTTATATTGTTTAATAGAAATAAATACTCATTAGAGAAAAATGGTAAATATGGGAAGATAGAAGGAGGCAGCCTAAAATGCCCGTCACTCTAGCACTCAGTTATAAATGCAGTGCCACGGTAGATTTAGTGGGTTGTGGCAGAGTTTGTGGTACATCTCTGATGGTTATTACTCAGTACTGGTGTGACTCACACTTAGATGAATTTATTTTTCACTTACCTTTTTAATATAGACATCATGTCATATAATTTTTGAAGTTCCATTGAACAGTATATCATGGCCACAAAAACTTATACAAGCTGTAACAAATTACTAAAACCTTAGTAACTTAAAACAATATAGATACGTTATTTTACAGTTGTGGAAGTCAAAAGCCTGCAGTGAGTTTGGAACCTGGCATTTCTTCCAGAGACTGTAGAGGAGAATCCGTGTCCTTGTGTTTCTGACTTCTGGAGGCAGCCTTCCTTCCTTCCTGAGCCTGTGACCCCTCCCTCTACCTTTCCAGTCTGTAGCCTGGCATTGTTTCTGCTCTGACCTGCCTTTTCCATACCTGGACCTTTGTGATTACATCAGGCAGATAGGGTACATTACCAGGGAGGGTCATCTGGGATAGTTACCCAGTTTCAAAACCCTTCACTTAATTTCACCTACAGAGTGCCTTCTACCATGGAAGCTGCCAAAATAACAGGTTTTGGGATTAGAACATTGTTACCTCTAGGGCTGTTATTCAGTGCACAGCACAACCCTGTATGTGACATTGTTTCCTCGTTATCATAAATAACACTGCGTTTGACAGAGGCATGCATGCGCTTTTCTTTTTTTTTCAGGTAACTGTGAAATGATTTACTTTGTTTTGTTTTCAGAGTAAATCTTTAGAGAAGTGTTAACTATTTAATAAAATTATAGAAAATCGTGATCCTAAATCAATGTATCCAAGTTACTTTAAAAAAAAAAAGAGTATTTATTTATTAGAGAGAGAGAGAGCATGAGCGAGAGGGTCAGAGGCAGAGGAGAATCTCGTCTTGTGTGGAGCCCACACAGGGCGGGATCTCCAAAGCCTGAGATCATGACCTGAGCTGAAACAAGCGTTGAACCAACCAACTGTACCGCCCAGGTGCCCCTCCAAATCACTTTTTAAAAAACCACACGATTTCCATTCCACACTGTTGTGTTGGAGAGTTTCAGAAATGACGCGTGAGGTGTAAATTATTGAAAGATGACCAACTGTTAAATGGGCTAATAGACTGTTGTGTTGATTACTCCCCACAACCCTCCCCTTTCCTCCCTGCACAGTTCAGTTTGTGGCCTCTCTGCCGTGCGCGGCCCCGAGTGTGACTCATGGTGCATCCTCTCTCGCTCGCTCCTCTGAACCATTTCAGATGCCACCTCTGCTGCTGGAAATGCCCGTGGAAGTCTTGGTAATGAGCCCCTCTTGCCCTTCAGGTCTGCCTGCCTGTCAGTACAACATCAATACTACTTGGAAGACCTTTTCTAGTTTACAGATGGCGTCCACATCGTAATAGTAAACACCTAATCCTAAACACTAAAATCCACAGATCTACTCACCAGTAGATGATGTTTCAGATAAACTAACATTTTAATTTAGAAGGAAAAAAATTCAAAGGGAATTTTAGAAATATCAGATATTACTTTCAACCTTCCTTTTACCCCATGGTGACAAAACCCTTTCTATTAATTAACGAAATCATTTTTCAAACCTCTTTATTTTGAAATAGTCATCCATTCACAGAAAACTGCTGCAGTGGTGCAGAGATGTCCTGTGTGCCCTTGGTTTGTATTTCCCCTGTGCTAGCAGTGTGCATACCTGCAGCGGACCGTCAGACCCAGGAAGCTGGCTCCGCACTGTGAGCAGAGGCCGAACGAGCCAGCAGGGTGGGGTGCGGTGTATTCTGGGCTTGTGGGTAGCACGTCTTCCAGGGGTAGCGGTGCTCCTGGAGTTGTGTTTATCTTCTGTAGAGTCCTGTAGTCCGCAAACTGTACTCAGCAGATAAAACTCACTACTGTTATATTTTCTCTGGGATTTCTTCATAGGTAATGTACAGTGTGAGAAGCCAATATTAATTTTAAAGTACAAATAGATATTAAAGGAGGCTCTCAGGAAATAGGGAACTCGAATATATCAATCTTTTTTTAAAGTTTTTAAATCTTTTGAAAGGGTGTAGGTTGGAATAATGCCTCGTGAACCCCAATATTTAACATTCTGTGACTCTGCATTCATTCAGGATCTGAACATTAAATTCTAGGGAGTTTGCATATGGTATGCCTGACTTGGGGCGCCTGGGTGGCGCAGTCGTTAAGCGTCTGCCTTCAGCTCAGGGCGTGATCCCAGCGTTCGGGATTGAGTCCCACATCAGGCTCCTCCGCTGGGAGCCTGCTTCTTCCTCTCCCACTCCTCCTGCTTGTGTTCCCTCTCTTGCTGGGTATCTCTCTCTGTCAAATAAATAAATAAAAAATCTTTAAAAAAAATGATATGCCTGACTTGACAGTTCTCGTTAAATAACTTGGCAACATCACCGTCCTTCCAAGAGAAAACAATCTTGCTAAATAAAATTATATTCTACTTTATTTATCTACGTGAAACCAGTGATTCTTATTTCAAAGATAAGCAATAAAATCATGATCTGAAGAATGTATCTTTCTGATCAATGAGAGAATACTACTTGATCTGCGCCCACATGTATAATCAGAGGAAAACCTTTATTTATTTGTCAGACCATGTGGAGGCTCCATGAGCTCACAGGCATCTTGATTTAAATATGAGTGTCTAGGGGCACCTGGGTGGCTCCGTCCTTAAGCGTCTGCCTTCAGCTCAGGTCATGATCCTGGTGTTCTGGGATGGAGTCCCGCATTGGGCTCCCTGTTCAGCGGGAAGCCTGCTTCTCCCTCTCCCACTCCCCCTGCTTGTGTTCCTTCTTTCGCTGCCTCTCTCTCTGTCAAATAAAGAAATAAAATCTTAAAAAAATAAAAAAATAAAAAAATAAATATGAGTGTCTAACATATAAATATAAATATGAGTGCCTCTTATTTTCTAAATATGCAAAGTTCTTTATGGAAAAATATAAAAAAAGAGGTGAACTAATTGCTAGATTCTCAGATATTTTACATAAAAGCTTGTGAAAAGATAAATGATTGCCATAGGAACAATGCTAATTTGTGAAGGAAACCTGTCCTACCTTGTAATTCTCTTTGTAATAAAATATCTACACTTTGCTCCTTATAATACTATCTTTCTCTTAAATTTATTCTCCCCTGTATTTGTAACAATACCTGAAAACTTTTTTTTTTCCAGATTTTATTTATTTGAGAGAGAGAGCACAAGCCAGGGGCAGAGGGAGAGGGAGAAGCAGACTCTTCCCTGAGCAGGGAGCCCAGTGCAGGACTCGATCCCAGAACTCTGGAATCATGACCTGAGCTAGAGGCAGACACTTAACCAACTGAGCCACCCAGGCATCCATACCTGAACACTTTTCAAAAGCAATGATGTGAATCTCTTGGGACTTTTTGAGGATATGTATTGGTACATTATTTTATTTAAAAATACATTTTGAATATCTAGTGTATGATAGGCACTATGGTTTAGACCCAGAACAATCACTAACCATCCACTTTTTGTTCTCACTGTTCATGCCTCTTTACTATGAAGCTTAAGCACACAACTGGAGGTTCAGATGTCCATCAATTTTCTTGGCAGCCGCCATTCCTTGGTTCTTTGATGTGCACCTCAAGTACGATGCATGTGCGCACGTATGAGCACACACACACCAGTTCCTTCTGTAAAATTGTTGGAGATGAACGCTGTGAATTACAGTATGTAAGAGGTCATGTGTCCAGATATTTTAATCATGTATTGGATTTGATGTGATTTCTGTGATGAATCACAGGTATTTACAGTTGATGATTGATTGTGCTTGATGCTACTCTGGAGTGTAGAGCCTTGATAACAGTAATATAGGGTTTATCTAGAAATAGTGTCTATTGCAACTAGAGAGATGCTAGGGAAGAGATCACTTTTATGTAAATAAGCAGATAGCTTTTTAAAATTTAATAATGAGGGGCACCTGGGTGGCGCAGTCGTTAAGCGTCTGCCTTCGGCTCAGGGCGTGATCCCAGGGTCCTGGGATCGAGCCCCACAAGGCTTCTCCATTGGGAGCCTGCTTCTTCCTCTCCCACTCCCCCTGCTTGTGTTCCCTCTCTTGCTGGCTGTTTCTCTCTGTCAAATAAATAAAATCTTTGAAAATAAAATAAAATAAAATTTAATAATGAACAGTTTCCTCCAAAATGCAGACACATAGCACACAATTCGTACAGGATTGCGTAGAAATTAGCGCATGTCACTGCTAGAGAGCAGGAAGTAGGTGCATCAGTTTGTGTATGTGTTAGTTCTTCGCTTGAGGCGGATTTCTGGAAGGACCACTGGTATTTTAGGCTCCTTCTAGGTGTTCATTACTGTACTAAAAATATTCAGAAAAAAATCATGAAACAGTTTGTCTTTGAGGCATATACTTAGTTTATTTTGAGATTTAAAAAGGCCACATGAAATGAATAGTAAAAAAAAAAGTTGTATATTAAATAATAAAGAACTTTTGTTATAAACAACAGTCCCCAGCGTTGCTCCCCATCCCTACTCACATTCAGCTAGCTGGTTTCTGCTGTCCTGGAGCAGTAGACAGACCTTTTAGTCAGTAGAGCCCTAGATTTTATTTGCTACAGACAGTCCCCAGGGACAGGATTTGTGTAAATTCTTGACCACATCTCACTCCGTGTGGGGGTGTCTTCCATGCCGTAGACTCTGTTTACACAAGCTTCTTCAGGCCCACTTCACTCCTCCACACCTGTCCGGTGCACCCTTTACCCACGGGCGTGGAAGCCGCATAGGGGTGAGGGCACGTTCTTTTCTAGAGCTAAACGACTTGTGTACCTGATAAGACTCTCACTGCTGCCTGTTACTTATCCCCTTATTTGTTCGGGTTGTGTGAGTGCAGAGGACTTTGCCATCGTTCCTGGTTTCTTTTACGTGCCAGAACTGTGCTTTGCACGTAGTTGACATTTAAGAAGTATTTGAAGGAATGTAAGAAATAGGCCTACTTCATTTCTAAGTGAGTGCTCTTCAAGATTGTGTCATAATTATTGTCTAATTTTCAAATTTCCGGGGAGCTTATAAATCACATCATCTACTCATTTGATTGTACTAATGAAAAGTTTAATAACTTGTCAAGGGAAACATAATTAGTTAAGTGAAAACTTTATAACTTATTCCCAAGGAGGCTTTCTATTCCTTTTGAGACTAAATCTTGGTTTTCTCAGGTTCATTTCTGTAGAACTCTCAAGCTCCCCTCACATGACTCTCCTCGAGTTCAGTCTGTTGTCAGTGTTCAGTCTCTGCAAGCTTTTCCCAGCCCCATGACATACTATACATACTTAGCTTTGATCATCTGGAAACCTCTGGTCACTTTCACATGGAATCATGCCACATTTCTCTGTGTTACAGGCTGTGTTAGCTATGTGCTCTGAAATAATACTCGAGAGTTACTAGGTCAAGATCTGCTGCCTGCTGACATGCTGTTTCATTCAGGTCATCTGTCCCGCACTCATTGAAGTGAATGTGTTGAAGATTGCCTTAGTTGTAGACATTGGGATATTAACCTTGGACAGTGAACCCTGATCCCACTGGCTTGCTGTTAGGGAAAAATGGCTTCCATGGCAGATTCCAAATGGAAAATTTAGTTCGTCCCTGCAATTCTAAGGAGTTAACTTCAACAGTAATAGAATAATATAAAGATTGTAAAAAATAAACGATAGCAAATTGGAATTTATTGAGAACAGAATGATTAAAATCCATTTGGCAGAGTTTTAAATATGTGTGTGTATTATATATAAATAAATTGATAATATTTTATAATATTTATTTTATTTTTTTTAAAGATTTTATTTATTTATTCGACAGAGATAGAGACAGCCAGCCAGAGAGGTAACACAAGCAGGGGGAGTGGGAGAGGAAGAAGCAGGCTCCCAGCAGAAGAGCCTGGTGTGGGGCTCGATCCCATAACGCCGGGATCACGCCCTGAGCCGAAGGCAGATGCTTAACCGCTGTGCCACCCAGGCGCCCCTATATAATATTTATTTTTAAAATATTTTTATTTTGTGCATATTTAATTACTTTATTTATTTTTTATATATTTATTCCAGTAATTTCACTACTCCACATTGAAGAAAACCTTTGAAGTGTTCTCAGATTTAGAGAAGTGATGTTTTAGTCACTTAATGAGAGTGACTTTGTAGAAAGAGCCTGAATTTCTAAAAATAAGATAATATAATAGTTAAGGAAAATATATTGGTCATGAGGTCAAAGGAAATGATCTAATCGAAGTGTTCAGTTTACAAATGGATAAAAGGGTTAAGATACTTAATGAACGGGGTGCCTGGGTGGCACAGCGGTTAAGCGTCTGCCTTTGGCTCAGGGTGTGATCCCGGCGTTATGGGATTGAGCCCCTCATCAGGCTCCCCTGCTATGAGCCTGCTTCTTCCTCTCCCACTCCCCCTGCTTGTGTTCCCTCTCTCGCTGGCTGTCTTTATCTCTGTCAAATAAATAAATAAAATCTTTAAAAAAAAAAAGATACTTAATGTTCGTTATAGATTAATTCTTATTATTACTACCATACAGTAGCTATCACAAAATACAGTTTCTAAGAGAAGTTATCAAAAGGTGAAAAATATAATTATATCTACAACCAAAAAAGATTTAAAATGGTTTTTGACAAATGATATAAATTTAAAAATAGAGGCATTGTAACAGGCTGGGAGGAAATACGTTGAGGTCTTACTAGTGGACGTGTCTGCAAGCTCACATGCTCTTTGCTCTTTCATATATAGTTCACCATGTCCTCCAATATTCCTAGAGAAAAATAGGCGTAATTTTTAAAATTAAGGAAAAACATTGCTATAATTAAAACTTAAGAATACCGTGGTGGCTACAATTCAGAATAATTTATTGTGTCATATACTGTGGTAAGATTTACATGGGTTTTATTACTGAATTCTTATTTTACAACATAGTATAAGTGTGTTACAACACAACATGGTCTTATCTCTTTCTAATACCGTTGGGAAAATAAATGATAAATAGCTTTTTAAGATAACATTGTATTATGTGTAGGGCAGAATTTAAACTCAGGTGGGGTTGTCAGATTTAGCAAATAAAAACACATTTTGTTGACTATATATATATATGATGTTGACTCTCCCTCTCTCTCTCTCTCTCTCTATATATATATATGTATGTGTATATATATATATATGATGGAAATGGAAAATAATACAACCACTCTGGAGAAATGTGCGGCAGTTTTTTGCTCTTTTAGTTAAACATTCAGTTAGCATCTCCTCCAGCCGTTTCACTGCTGTGTTTACTCATGAAAGATAAGATAAATGTGAATGTCCATGCAGATGGATGTTT
The DNA here is from genome assembly GCF_002007445.2 of Ailuropoda melanoleuca. NCBI lineage: Eukaryota > Metazoa > Chordata > Mammalia > Carnivora > Ursidae > Ailuropoda > Ailuropoda melanoleuca. The sequence continues at coordinate 46,349,531 of NC_048223.1, forward strand.
CTAGCAGGCTAATTTTTACTAGCCAGAACCTGGAAACAATTCAGATGCCCATCAAAAGGTGAATCAGTGAACAAATTGTGGTACATTCATAGAACGAAATACTTCTCAGCAATAATGAGCAATAAATGGATTGTTGATACAACAAAGTAGATGGATCTCAAAATAATTTTACTGTGAAAAAGATACAACCTTCCCCAAATGATGGTTTTTTTAAACCCATAATTCCATTTACATAAAATTCTACAAACCTAAACTAACTTAACAGTGACCGAAAGCAGATCAGTAAAAACATGGTGCAAGTGTGTTCTAGAATTGGAAATCCCAATTTCTTCTGTTTCATTTTGTTTTTGACAGGACACAGGTACGGTTAAGCAACATTCATACACTAAGTAGATTATCTTAATTAAATCGAGATGAATTAGTTTTCCTCTGCATTTTCATGGGAAAATACTGACTATATTTTGACTTTTTAGCTGTGTCAGCTCTGTGGCCTCCTTCAGTACAGACGTAGAAGATATGGTCCTTTGTGTGGCTCTGGGGCTGGGAATTCCAATCTCTCAACTCATCCTTTTCTTTCTCCACTTTGTCCAGCAATGCTGGAAGCAACCAAGGTTGTTATACTTGTTATTTTAACAGATATCTTGGAAAGTGTCCTAAGCACAGTCACCAGGCCCCTGTTTCTTGTAAGTATTTGATTAGAAGAATCCACTGGCGAGACTTTTTGTGTCGCTATTGCCGGATCCCATAATAGTCCTATATCAGTGGTCTCTTTACTACTGGAGATAGATTCATGAGTGACTTAAAATCTAATCAAATTAGAGGGCCAGTTCCAGAACACCAAGAACTAATGTGGAAATTCATCCTTAAGATTTTGTTCTTCTATGACCAGTTCCTCAGTCCCAAGTCTGTATTAGATTTCTCCAGAGAAACAGAACCAGTGGGAGACATGTAATATTTTATTTTATTTATATTTTAGATCACATTTTATATTTAAATATAGAAAGATTTATTCTTTTAAAAATTGATTCACCCGGTTATGGAGGCTGGTGAGTCCAACACCCACAGTCCGTAGGGTAGAGGCTGGCACAGCTGATGCTCCCGTTCGGGTGTGGAGGCTGCTGGCTGCAGGGACAGTAAGCTCACGTGGCTGAAGAAGTCTGAAGGCAGCCTGCTGGGGAGTTCTTTCTGTTGCTCAGGGGAGGCTGGTCTTTTTGTGATATTCTGACTTGGAAGCTGATGGGGAAGAGGCCCACATTATGGGAGGCAATGAGCTTTACTCAAGGACTCCTAACTTAAATGTTAATCTCAGCTGAAAATACCCTCACAGAAACACCTGGAATAACATTTGACCAAATATCTGGACACCTCACAAATACTACAGCAGACCAGAAAAAAACATGAGTTTTCTTGGCTTGAACCTTTTATTGGGGGCCTACTTTAGGGCTAATGTGGAACTCATACTGTTAACCTGGGATGAACCCAAGAATAAATTGAATCATAAAGTTACTACTTTCAAAGACAAGTAAAGCTTTCATTGATATGTAATCAGGAGCTTTCGCTATGGCTTTTTCAAGGATAGATACAGATTAAATCAAATGAAAAGGATTTAGGTACTGAAGTTTAGGTTTTAAAAACTTAAGCCCTGAAGTTGAAATAGGCCTGTTGAAAGTTTAAAGACGAGAGAACAAAACTGAAGTTCACATTAAATATGTTACACAAGTTACTAAGAGCCACCAACGGACTTGACATTCAGATTTTTACATTTTCATGAGCTTGGAATTTTACTGCTTGGAAAAGCCCCAGTATATGAAGACAGTAGACGAAAATTCAGTGTATCAGTGTATCTGTGCTCATCTCTTCAACGCTCTGTCCAGAATAGATTCAAGCAGATGAACTTAGATGATCATTTCATATGCCTGACTCCCTTACTGTAATTTTCTCAAGGGTCAAGATTTTCACTTCACCCCCAGCCTTTTGGACACAGCACTGACTATAATAATCATCCAATCAGTATTGACAAATTGACTTGAAAAAATCTGGCCAAATTTACTACCTAAAATCTGAAGTGTTCTTGGGGTGCTTGGGTGGCTCCGTTGGTTAAGTAACCAACTCTTTATCTCAGCTCAGGTCTTGATATCAGGGTCGTTTATTCAAGCCCCATGTTGGGCTCCATGTTGATGTGGAGCCTACTTAAAAAAAAAAAATCTGGGGCGCCTGGGTGGCACAGCGGTTAAGCGTCTGCCTTCAGCTCAGGGCGTGATCCCGGCATTCCGGGATCGAGCCCCACATCGGGCTCCTCCGCTAGGAGCCTGCTTCTTCCTCTCCCACTCCCCCTGCTTGTGTTCCCTCTCTCGCTGGCTGTCTCTATCTCTGTCAAATAAATAAATAAAATCTTTAAAAAAAAAAATAAAAAAATATAAAAAAATAATAAAAAAATCTGAAATGTTCCAATTTAATTAGATTGACTAAAAGATGAGATATTATTGTTCAACTCCATTCCTNTAAAAAAATAAAAAAAAAATCTGAAATGTTCCAATTTAATTAGATTGACTAAAAGATGAGATATTATTGTTCAACTCCATTCCTATTAGAAATGTGTAATTCCCCTCTTGAGGAGCTGAAATGGTGACTTTTGGAAGAAGGACTCTAACAGACTGCAGAGAGAACCCTTCAATTTTCAGAAGAGGTTACTGAGATTCAGAGAAGGGCAGTGGCTAGATTAAAACTTGAACGGTCAGAATCTAATCCTAATGCTTTTTAAACTAACCCGAGATGTTTCTATTCATGAATTTTTAGAATATGTCACAGATCACTGTGATTATTCTATTGACATTTTACAAGGATAAAAGCATGCTTTTAACCTTTAGTTAAATATTTTTAAATCTTAAATGACAATTAATGTAATAGATTTTAGGACCTAAAAATAGATAGTGCTATTTTTTTTCTTTTCAAAATTGTGAAACATATTAGTGAGTAAAGTCACTGTCTATTAATATTATACTAAATTACCCAAATTCAGTGTGGTACAGTCTGGTTTTTATTTTAAAGCCCAGTTATTAGAATTTTAATAACAGTCTTTAATATTTACTAATGATGGTTCTAAATATAAACACTTCTAATTTGCTAGCTGGGTGCCTACATTTTCTCACACACTGAATCGCTGAAGCCTGACCTTGAACAAACTCCTCGGTGTGGTGGAGTTTTCATCACTGCCTGCCATCCTGTCCTGGTGCTCTCACAGGACTGATGGGTCACCTCGTGAGGCCAGTGCTGAGGTGCCTTATGCTGGCGTGAGTGCGATATGCAGCCACGACCCATGTCCGTCACCGTTGTTACTGTGATTACTGAGCAGTCAGCATGGCAGGCAGCCGCTTAGTATTCAGATATTCAATATATGATCTGCCTCTGTTCTGCTTCCACTTTTTAGTATTTCCCCAGGGGTTATTACTGATTCAGAGACTTTGAGGAAGTTCTTCAATAACAAGACAAGTGTCGAAGAAAAATAGCATTGCTTTCACAATATAGAAGCATAAAATATATATTAATATATGTTACTTATTTGATTGTTAAATTACTTCGGTTGAGAGTTTTATTATTTTGACACTGTCTTGCCATTGACATTTGAGAATGTCATTTCTACTAGTGTAACTGAGAAAGAAACCGCAGAGCAGCCTTCCAGCTTATATACATGTACATNAAGAAACCGCAGAGCAGCCTTCCAGCTTATATACATGTACATATAAAAGCAAATAGACATTTGAAGTTCAGTCCTGTTGAAAACCTTTGTAAATAACAGCCCTTTTCCAGGATTAGCTTTAAAACATTTTAGCTAAATTGGAGATGGAGACAACTGTCATCTTTTTATATGTTCCAGGTCAATAACGTCTGTATAGTTTCTTTGGTAATTCCTGCCCCTTCCCGTCTACACACACACACCCCATCTCTCTCCCTTTGTTCCTCCCTGACTCTGTCTTCCTCTCTGCCCCCCACCCTCTGTCTCTCTCTCCCTCCTTCTCTCCCTCCCTTTTTTCCCTTCCCCTCAACATTATTTTTTATACAATAGCACTTCCCAAACAAAGGTCTAAGACATTTCCATATAGCCACAGTCACACAAGGAGAATACTTAAAATTGCACTGTAGCCTGTGTGTGTTTGTCAGTTAAAGGGTCCCAGCCATCTGTCTTTCTTCGGACAGGTGGTGTGCCCTTGCAATTTCTTGGAGTTAATATCTGTTCGTGAAAACATGGTGATTTTGATGGTATTTATTTTGTTGTAGTGTTTTGTTGGCTTGATGTTATTTAACAAAAAGTCATACTGTTCTTTCTGTCTCATTTTTTTTTTTTGATCAGTTTCTGAAATTTAATAGTCAGGAAACCACTGCATTGTATCTTTATTGTCCTTCCTGACTTTAAAATATTACTTAGAACTTTAGAATCTCTATTTTATTTTTTTTTATTTTTTTTTATAAATTTTTTTAATTTATTTATTTGACAGAGATAGAGACAGCCAGCGAGAGAGGGAACACAAGCAGGGAGAGTGGGAGAGGAAGAGGCAGGCTCATAGCAGAGGAGCCTGATGTGGGACTCGATCCCATAACGCCGGGATCACGCCCTGAGCCGAAGGCAGACGCTTAACCGCTGTGCCACCCAGGCGCCCCTAGAATCTCTATTTTAATTGGTAGTTAGAATGACAACGTTGCAGTCATAGGATCTGGGTTACAATTTGAGTTCTATCACTTCTGAGTTTTATGAACTTGAGAAAATCATATTATTTCTCTGAGTCTGTTTCCTTATCTGTGAAATTAAAATAGTAACTCTTGCCCTGCACAAGTGGAACGTGGTTTAACATGTGAAAATACATCAGTCAATGTACAACCACCGATGGTCTTTTGATGTGTCAACTTGACTAGGGCTGCAGTAACCGGTGATTCAGTAAAACACTAATTATATGCTGTGATGGTATTTTGTAGATGTGATTAAAGTCCATAATCAGTTGACTTTTAAAAAGATTATACTAGGTAATCTGGGAGGGTCTGAGTTAATCTGTTGAAAGGCTTTAGAACAGAGCTGGGCCTTACCCCAAGAAGACATTCTGCCCATGGGCAGCAGCTTCAGCCATGCCCTGGAGCTCTAGCGGTTCCTTCTAGCTGCCTCACCCTGTGGGTTTAAGACTGGCCTACCCAGCCCCCACAACTGTGTATGCTAGTTTCTCCCAATAAACTTCTTAGTATCTATCACTTACTAGTTCTGCAGCTCTGCTGGACCCTAACTGATTAACACATTGTCTTAGTAGAATAAAGACCAATGGCATATGGTCATTTAAATAGACTCAGAAAGCATCTGACAAAATTCAACACATGTCCATTCAACATTCCATAAACACTCAACAAATTAGGCATAGAAGGGAATTTCCTCAATCAAATAAACAATGTGTATGAAAAACCCACAGTTAATGTCATAGTTAGTGATGGAAGACTACATGTCCCTTACTGTCCTCCTCCCAAGATCATGAACAAAACCAGGTATCTGCTCTCACCATTTCTATTCAGCATCATACTGGTGGCTCTAGAGGTAGGAATTAGTGAAGAAAAAGAAGTAAAATGCACTCACAGTGGACTAAAAATCTATAGTTACAATTGGCCTGTTATTTTCCCTGAAAATTGTTAGAAATTCACTGAAAAATCTATTAGAACAGTAAATGAGTTCATCTGCACCGTGGGACACAAGGAGAATGGGCACTAATCAGTTGTACCAGCAAAGTCATGTCACTGATAGTGAAGAAACTCTCCATCTGACTTATTGAAATCCCACTGTAGAAACAAACCTCTCATAGCCCACAAATAAAATATCCATATTTTCCAAAGAGTAAACATGCTGCAGAGCCAGTTTCTAGTTAAGAATATTATGGTAAGAAATTAAAAGCAAACTGAGGAAAAAAAAATGTCTCCCAACCATATGAAAATGGAACAACAAATAAAAGTACTTTCTCTTAATTCTTGGATCACAGATTCAATCAAAGCTTGAGTGGGTGAATATCTGTAAGACTATTTTTGTCAATATATCAGAATAAACCGAAAATATTTGAAGTAATGCTTACATATTTAATTTTATTTAAAAATTAAAGGATAAGAGGAGCGCCTGGGTGGCACAGCGGTTAAGTGTCTGCCTTCGGCTCAGGGCGTGATCCTGGCGTTCTGGGATCGAGCCCCACATCAGGCTCCTCCACTATGAGCCTGCTTCTTCCTCTCCCACTCCCCCTGCTTGTGTTCCCTCTCTCGCTGTCTGTCTCTATCTCTGTCGAATGAATAAATAAAATCTTAAAAAAAAAAATTAAAGGAGAAGAAATACCAGAAAAGTGTAGAACATCAGAAGTTAGAGAACTATGAAATGAAACTTAAATTTTACAGTGAAATTGTATAATCTAAGGAAAGAAGGAAGGGATTAAGGAGGATGAATGCAGAAAATACTAATTTAAAAATAACACAAAATAATCAGATTGTAGCTAACAATATAAACAGGGAAAGATTATAGTTGTACAAAATAGGAAATAACAAGAGGGAAATAACCATAAAAATAAGACAGAAAAGTGAAAGTATCATAAGAAACTGCTGTTCTTTATACCAAAAATAATTTAGTGAAAGTGAATAAAATATATTATTTTCTCCAAAGTAAATTTATGAAAAGGACTCCAAAAGAAAGGGGAATCAAGAAAAGATTAATTAGCCTAATAGTGTCAAAGAAAAACATCGTCTAAATTCTATTTGTATGTAAAACACCAGTCCTGAGGTAATTTACATAGCAGTTCTTAAAGCCATAATAATAGATCATTTTAATGCTAAGCCAATCCGGAACATAGACAATGAAACAATAGCTAATCTAATCATATTCGGAGAAAATAATATTGTTACCAAAATTTATTTTAAAAAAGGAAACTCCAGATAAAACTAGGTATACCAGGTCAAAATTTTTGGTAAAATAACAACTAATGCAGTATGGAGAAGAAGGTAGATGACGGTGGTGTTTATACCACCAAGTATTAATGCATTACATGAAGCCAGGTCGACTAAAAGCAGTACAGTATTAGCCCATGGATGGAAAGTCCAGAAATATATTAAAACGCTTAAATTACTTTAGTCTATTACAGTCGTATTGGCCACTTGAAATAACTTTTTAAAATACAGAAAATTATGGATATATCAATAAATAGCTTTAGAACAACTGAATGCTGTCTGTAAAATAAAGTTGTAGTCAAACATGAAACTACATACAAGGTCAAATTTACAAAGAATTGTCATGTTAAAAAAAAACAGAAGTAATTCTGTAATACAAGTGGGATATACACACACACGTTTGCTGATTTTCATCCTATTTGGGAGCGTTGCACTTTTAAAGATCGATGATCACATTGATGCCAAAGGTAACTGTATCTGTTCTCAAATGTCTATTTTGATTTATTTGTTTATTTGCTTATTTATTTATTTATTTTAGGTTTTTAAATAAATTCCAGTTAGCATACAGTGTTGAATTAGTTTCAGGTGCTTAATATAGTGATTCAACACTTCTATACATCAGCCCGTGCGCATCACAAGTGCCCTCCTTCAACCTCATCACCGATTTCCCCTCACCCACCTCCCCTCTGGTAACATCAGTGTTCTGTGTAGTTAAGAGTCTGTGTTTTGGTTTGCCACTGTCTCTCCCCCACCCCCTTTGTTTTGTTTCTTAAATTCCACGTGTGAGTGAAATCATACGATATTTGTCTTTCTTTATCTGATGTATTTCGCTTAGTATAATACTCTGTAGCTCCATCCATTTCATTGCAAATGGCAAGACTTCATTCTTTTTATGGCCAAATAATATTCCATTGTATGTATATGTATATATACACACACACACACACACACACACACACCACATCTTTATCCATTCATCAGTTGATGGATACTTGGGCTGTTTCAATAATTTGGCTATTATAGATAATGCTACTATAAACATCAAGTTGCATGTATCCCTTTGAATTAGTATTTCTGTACTCTTTGGGTAAATACCTAGTAGTGCAATTGCTGGATCATATTATAAGAGAATAATGAAAAACTAAATGCCGACAGGTTGGACAATCTAAAAGAAATGGGTAAATTCCTGGAAGCATATAAACTACAAAAGTGAAATAGGAAGAAATAGAAAATTTGAACAGACCGATAACCAGTGAAGAAATTGAATCAGTGATCAGAAACTCCCAACAAACAAAAGTCCAGGACCAGATAACTTCACAGACAAATTCTACAAAGCATTTAAAGAAGAGTTAATACCTGTTCTCAAACTATTCCAAAAAGTAGAAGAGGAAGGAAAGCCTCCAAAGTCATTCTTTGAGGCCAGTATTACTTTGATACCAAAACCATGGAAAGACCCCACTAAAAAAGAGAACTAAGGCCTGATGAGCATGGATGCAGAAAGTCTCAATAAAATACTAGCAGACTCATTTCCTTAATACATTTAAAAAAGGCATTCATAGGACCAAGGGATTTATTCCTAGGTTGCAAAATTGCTTCAACATTTGCAGATCATTCAATATTGATAAAACACAATAATAAAAGAAAAGATAAGAACCATATCATCTGGAGCCCCTGGGTGGCTCAGTTGTTAAGTGTCTTCCTTCAGCTCAGGTCATGATCCCAGGGTCCTGGGATCAAGCCCCGCATCAGGCTCCCTGCTCAGCGGGAAGCCTGCTTCTCCCTCTCCCACTCCCCCTGCTTGTATTGTCTCTCTGTGTCAAATAAATAAATTTTAAAAATCTTAAAAAAAAAGAACTGTATGATCCTCTCAATAGATGCAAAAAAAGCATTTGATAAAGTACAACATCCGTTCATAATAAAACCCCTCAACACTGTAGGTTTGGAGGGAACATATCTCAACATAATAAAGACCATATATGAAAAACCCACAGGAAACATCATATTCAATGGAGAAAAACTGAGAGCTTTTCCTCTACGGTCAGGAACAAGACAGGAATGTCCATTTAGTTTTTAAATAAAAATTGAGAGCGTCAGGGGTGTGGGTGTGTGTGTGTGTGTGTGTGGCGCAGTGTCTAAATTTTGCATTCCGTGTTTTAGGGTGATTTGTCTATAACTGGTAATATATCTTTTGTTTTTAAATGTCCAAGACAGAGGTCAAACACTATGAATTCCATCATCTATTCAAGTTGTGAACACTTGATGGTGTGGCCTTAATGCTTATCAATCAACCCTCAGTATATATTGTTAAAAAGTACTCTAACTTTAGAGATTCAGAATAGAAAACGAGTTGTTTTGATTGCTAGCCACACCTATTCCAGAGTGTCATCAATTCTTGAGTCTGCAATCAAGAATCTTACCTTCTAATGGGAGATAAGCACATGCATGCATGTGCACACGCACACACGCACACACGCACACACACACACACACACACACACCCAGAAATTCATAGTACATGTCAGGGACCTTACCAAGGACTGGTGGCAGGAGTTTATATCCTGGTGCAGGCAATAAGGGGGTAAATTGTCTCTACAACTCTTAAAAGTAATAATGAAATGGACTAAAATTCACTCTGCCTTTTTTATTGTCATGTGCAGGTAAACCTAAACAATGTCTATGGTAAAGTACTCTTCCTGGAAAAATAGTATTTTGTTGGTCTGAATTTTAGACAATATGATTATAGAAACGTCTCATTAATATATATGTATACATGTGTACATGCATGTATATTTCAAATTAGAGTATTTTATTAGTTATACTTGAATAAATACTGTAATGTTGGTGGAAAATACTTAGACTAACTGAAAGTTAACTGAGTGACTTTGTTGTTGTTCTGGAGCTGGCCACACAGGCCCCCACCCTCTGCCAGTGGCCGTCAGCCCTCGATCCAAGGCAAGTGGTGCTAGCACCATGGTTGTAAGGATGAAGAAATGAAGAAATAGAATTTGAATCATTTCAATCCATTTGTTCTAGGTGACTACTTGGATACTTAATTTGTGTTTAAAATTTAAAATAGGGAAATATAATGTAAACTGCAAGTTGTAATATATTCATTAAGGAGATTTGAATTCATATGTAAGATATTTTAAAGAATCTGAGTAGTACACTTAAAATAGAAATTTATTCTGTTGCGGTTGTTGTTTAAAACTGAACAATCAAGAAACAACTGAAATATTCCATTTATTAAAAATCATTTTGTCCCATAACAGTAGGGTGTCCAAATCATTGGTGTACCCTAGTATATAATTCAGTGATTTTCCGTGAGTAAGTAATGGGAGCAGGTAATGGTTATCTCCCCACATGGGTCATCCACACATCGGCTGTTTGGTTTAACGTTCGGCTGATTGCTGGTCGCTGTCTGAGGAAGAGTGGCCAGGAAGTGTGCAGGGGCAGGTGAGCACATTGTGGATGCTGTCGGTGGCTTACTTGCTTACATACTCACTTGGGACGTACTTGCAGCCCTCTGCATTCGCCTGCATAGTCTCTAGCGTGCGCACTCCAGGGGTGCCTGAGGGTCAAACTGACCAAGGCAGCAATGAAGGCAGATGATAGCAAGCGTCTCCATACACAGCTGTTGCATGACTTGCTAAAGCAGATGTGGAAATGTGGGAGATCAAGAGTGTTTAGTGCCAGCTGGATGTTTGCCGCAAATTTCTTCAAGAGCGTTAAATACCAGTTTTAATTAAATTTGAATAGGGAAATTGCATGAACTGTTTTAAATCACAAGGTTATTGTTCTGGCCAACTGAGGCAGTAATCTGGTGCCCAAGTGACCTGTTAGAATGAATAAGCCTGTTTTATTTTTTTTCTCTCTGAAAGTTACCAGGAAGATTGGTTTAGTAATACGAGTGAAATAGAAGCAATTACGTAAAGAATATACATCGTAAGAGGAATTTTTGAAAGAAGAGGTTGTCTTTAGAAAAAAGTTAAGGAGTATTTATCCAGGTTCTCAAAAATTAAAAAGTATATAGTAATTTTAAAATATCTGAAAGAAGAGAAACAAGGGTTCCAAAATACATTATAAAAGAGGGGAAAGCAAAATGAAAGGTGGGCTCTAACTCACATAAAATCGAAGAGAAATAAGCATCTTCCTCTCCTTGTGGACATGTATTTTGAACATAAATCCATCTTTATGTTTCGCTCTCATGTTCTAGGTTAAGAAATGTTAGAGAAAGGAACAGAAGGGGGTGGTAGGTTGGGGGGTTCTTGAAAGATGACAATTGAACTATGACACTGCAATTCATTAAGNGTGTGGGTGTGTGTGTGTGTGTGTGTGGCGCAGTGTCTAAATTTTGCATTCCGTGTTTTAGGGTGATTTGTCTATAACTGGTAATATATCTTTTGTTTTTAAATGTCCAAGACAGAGGTCAAACACTATGAATTCCATCATCTATTCAAGTTGTGAACACTTGATGGTGTGGCCTTAATGCTTATCAATCAACCCTCAGTATATATTGTTAAAAAGTACTCTAACTTTAGAGATTCAGAATAGAAAACGAGTTGTTTTGATTGCTAGCCACACCTATTCCAGAGTGTCATCAATTCTTGAGTCTGCAATCAAGAATCTTACCTTCTAATGGGAGATAAGCACATGCATGCATGTGCACACGCACACACGCACACACGCACACACACACACACACACACACACCCAGAAATTCATAGTACATGTCAGGGACCTTACCAAGGACTGGTGGCAGGAGTTTATATCCTGGTGCAGGCAATAAGGGGGTAAATTGTCTCTACAACTCTTAAAAGTAATAATGAAACGGACTAAAATTCACTCTGCCTTTTTTATTGTCATGTGCAGGTAAACCTAAACAATGTCTATGGTAAAGTACTCTTCCTGGAAAAATAGTATTTTGTTGGTCTGAATTTTAGACAATATGATTATAGAAACGTCTCATTAATATATATGTATACATGTGTACATGCATGTATATTTCAAATTAGAGTATTTTATTAGTTATACTTGAATAAATACTGTAATGTTGGTGGAAAATACTTAGACTAACTGAAAGTTAACTGAGTGACTTTGTTGTTGTTCTGGAGCTGGCCACACAGGCCCCCACCCTCTGCCAGTGGCCGTCAGCCCTCGATCCAAGGCAAGTGGTGCTAGCACCATGGTTGTAAGGATGAAGAAATGAAGAAATAGAATTTGAATCATTTCAATCCATTTGTTCTAGGTGACTACTTGGATACTTAATTTGTGTTTAAAATTTAAAATAGGGAAATATAATGTAAACTGCAAGTTGTAATATATTCATTAAGGAGATTTGAATTCATATGTAAGATATTTTAAAGAATCTGAGTAGTACACTTAAAATAGAAATTTATTCTGTTGCGGTTGTTGTTTAAAACTGAACAATCAAGAAACAACTGAAATATTCCATTTATTAAAAATCATTTTGTCCCATAACAGTAGGGTGTCCAAATCATTGGTGTACCCTAGTATATAATTCAGTGATTTTCCGTGAGTAAGTAATGGGAGCAGGTAATGGTTATCTCCCCACATGGGTCATCCACACATCGGCTGTTTGGTTTAATGTTCGGCTGATTGCTGGTCGCTGTCTGAGGAAGAGTGGCCAGGAAGTGTGCAGGGGCAGGTGAGCACATTGTGGATGCTGTCGGTGGCTTACTTGCTTACATACTCACTTGGGACGTACTTGCAGCCCTCTGAATTCGCCTGCATAGTCTCTAGCGTGCGCACTCCAGGGGTGCCTGAGGGTCAAACTGACCAAGGCAGCAATGAAGGCAGATGATAGCAAGCATCTCCATACACAGCTGTTGCATGACTTGCTAAAGCAGATGTGGAAATGTGGGAGATCAAGAGTGTTTAGTGCCAGCTGGATGTTTGCCGCAAATTTCTTCAAGAGCGTTAAATACCAGTTTTAATTAAATTTGAATAGGGAAATTGCATGAACTGTTTTAAATCACAAGGTTATTGTTCTGGCCAACTGAGGCAGTAATCTGGTGCCCAAGTGACCTGTTAGAATGAATAAGCCTGTTTTATTTTTTTTCTCTCTGAAAGTTACCAGGAAGATTGGTTTAGTAATACGAGTGAAATAGAAGCAATTACGTAAAGAATATACATCGTAAGAGGAATTTTTGAAAGAAGAGGTTGTCTTTAGAAAAAAGTTAAGGAGTATTTATCCAGGTTCTCAAAAATTAAAAAGTATATAGTAATTTTAAAATATCTGAAAGAAGAGAAACAAGGGTTCCAAAATACATTATAAAAGAGGGGAAAGCAAAATGAAAGGTGGGCTCTAACTCACATAAAATCGAAGAGAAATAAGCATCTTCCTCTCCTTGTGGACATGTATTTTGAACATAAATCCATCTTTATGTTTCGCTCTCATGTTCTAGGTTAAGAAATGTTAGAGAAAGGAACAGAAGGGGGTGGTAGGTTGGGGGGTTCTTGAAAGATGACAATTGAACTATGACACTGCAATTCATTAAGATAAAGACTATATCATGTAAAGACTGGATTTTAAATTTCTATTTCTGTCCTTACCAGTGTGCACCCCTACCTGAAATGTGAACAGCTTCAGAGTGGGGCAATGACTTGTAGTAAGAGCTCAATGAATGTTTGATGATGAAGGGCGGATAATACCACAGGGTATGCCCAGGTTTATACTGGGTGGTGGACAGCACATCGGAGAAAGAGTTAGTCCTGTAGCCATAAATATTTAATGAAGTCAAATAATTTATTGGTGGAATATCTTCATTCATCCCTGCAATGATATTATTCAGTAAAGAAAGAAAATCTTCATTCCTTTTTTTTTAATTATTTATTTATTTGAGAGAGAGAGAGAAAGAATGAGAGGGGGAAGCAGACTCCCTGCTGAACAGGGAGCTTGACATGAGACTCGATCCCAGGACCCTGAGATCATGATCTGACCCAAAGGCAGACGCTTAACTGATTGAGCCACCCAGGCACCCCTCTTCATTCCTTTTGGAACTCAGATCACCATGGGAGCAATTATGGATGTCCATATATAGTGTACATGAAGCCATCAAAGGGTTGTAACCAAGAGATGTATGGATAGCTGTGTTAATCTTTTAAAAGGGGTTATATTTGCATTCAGCATAAAACATAGAGCAATGTAGATGCTGTAAAATTGTAAACTGAAATTGTCATAAACTTCTAAGATGGTATTCCATTTGACAACCATTATTGTCATTGAACAGTTAAGTGCTATATAACTGTAGAACCCTACAGTATTTACTGAAAGAGGTAAATCATAAAGTGCTGACATCAGATAACTTTGGGTCTGGGCTAGTCTTAGCCACGTAAGTGCTCTGAAATTTTTGGCAAATTACTTTACTTCTTGGACATTATATTTCTGTCAGCTAGTTGATGATTCTAATGGTGAATATTTTAATGTTTGTGGAAACACTTTGTAAACTATTTACAGAGGATAAATTGTATATGACAAATTCCAATATGTGCTTTACTTTTCATATATTTAGTAACTCTAAAATTAGGTTATGTCTTGTAAGTGCTATTTTTTCGTTGACATTGACAGCTGTTTTTGTTATATATATTAAAAATGGTGAATTTTATATGGTATTAAAAGAAATAGCCATCCATTTAGGGACACGGGCTAATAAGAGTCTGTGCCATTGTCTTTCAAGAATGCTCATGAGGTCATCTCTGTTCCATTCAGCCTAAAGGGACCCTGGGGGACATATATTTGGATCAGGCCATATTAGCTTATATTCACTTGGCCAGATCTTTATTATGTGACCTTATAAAAGTATAAATTAGGCTAGGACTGGTAGTTTCTGTGTTAGCACTTCCTTACCGGAACGGAAGAGTAATAAGTGGGGGTAGCTCCTGTCGGCCACATCCCCAAGCCTCAGAGCTCACTAATGATCATAGGTGCTACCTGCTGAAAGATGCTTTCTTTGACTTTGCTGTTTTTGATTGTGGACCATACACCTGTTTCCTTCACTGACTTCATCATTTTTCTTTCAATAAACTTTAATCACTTGCTAATTTTCTTTTATCCTTACCCCTGGCTACAAATATCATACCTGTTTTTTGGTTCGTTTTTTTTCTGATACCCCCCAGCTATCCACAACAAATATAGTGATCTCATTGTAGTTTAATTTTGCTTTGTCTTGGTGACTAATACTGTTGAACATCCTTTCATGTGCTTATTTGCCATCCATGTAAACTCTTCAGCGAATTTTTTTTCTCATTATCTAATCTGATTTTTTTTACTATTAATTTTTTAGTATCATTCATGTATTCTAGATAAAAGTTCTTTGTCAGATACCTGGTTAGCACATATTCTCTCACAGTGTAGCTTGCTTTTCAGACTTTGAGAATTTGATAAAGTCAATTTTGTCATTATTTTCTTTTATGAATTGTGCTTTTGGTGTCAAATCTTGCTTAACCCCAGATCCTGAAGATTTTGTAATCATTTTCTAAAAGTTTTATAGTTTTTTATTTTATATTTAAGCTAGTTATCCATTTTGAGTTACTTTTTTGTATAAGGCATGAGATTTCAGCCCATTTTTTTCTTTCATCCATGGATTTCCACTTGTTCCAGCATCGTTTCCTGAGAAAGCTATCCATTCTCTACTGAATTGTTTTTGCACTATTGTCAAAAATTAGTTGGCATATTTCTGTGGATTTTTTTCCCAATAAAGATTTTGTTCCATTGGTCTTCTGTCCCTCTGCCAGTACCACCCAATTTTGATTATTGTGGCTATATAATAAGTGTTATTCTTGGGTAGACTGATTCCCCCCACTTCATTCTTCTTTTTCAAGGTTTTAGCATAGAACATTTTTATTTCCATATAAATTTGAAAATAATCTTGCCTATATGTACAAAAATCTTTCTGGGATTTTTTTTATAAGAACTGCATTAAATAGGAAGAACTGGGGCGCCTGGGTGGCTCAGTTGTTAAGCATCTGCCTTTGGCTCAAGGAGTGATCCTGGTGTTCTGGGATTGAGCCCTGCATCAGGCTCCTCCACTGGGAGCCTGCTTCTTCCTCTCCCATTCCCCCTGCTTGTGTTCCCTCTCTTACTGACTATCTCTCTCTCTGTCAAATAAATAAATAAAATCTTTAAAAATAAATAAATAAATAGGGAGAACCGACGTATTTACTGTGTTGATACTTCCAGTACATAAATACGGTAGGTCTCTCCATTTATTCAGATCTTCTTTGATTTCTTTCATCAGTGTTATGTAGTTTTCAGTATACCCATACTGCGCATATTTTATTAGAGTAACACCTAATTCCTTTTTTTAGAGTAATTGTACATGTTATTATATTTTTAATTTCCTTATATCCATGAGTTAATTGCTTTTATATAGAAATATAATGGGTTAGTATATATTACCTTGTATCCTGCAACCTGGCTGAACCATAAGAGGTCTAGGAATTTATTAATGGATTCATTTGGATTTTCTACATAGATAATCCTGTCATCTGCAAATAGAAGCAGTTTTATTTCTTCCTTTTTCATCTGCATAAA
Organism: Ailuropoda melanoleuca; assembly: GCF_002007445.2. NCBI lineage: Eukaryota > Metazoa > Chordata > Mammalia > Carnivora > Ursidae > Ailuropoda > Ailuropoda melanoleuca. The sequence goes on from NC_048223.1 coordinate 46,366,032, forward strand.
TTTTATTACTTTTCTTGCCATATTGTGCTGACTATAACTTCCATCAGTATATTCAGTAAAAGTAGTGAGAGCAGATAACCTTGTCTTATTTCCAATTTTAAGGGAATAGCAGTTTTCACCACTTATATTACCTGTAGTGTTCTGTGGATAATCACTATCAATTTTAAAAAGTTCCTCTCTGGTCTTGTTTTAGAGTTTTTATCACGAGTGACTGTTGGATTTTGTCAAGTGCTTTTTCTGCATCATTTGATAAATCATGTGACTTTTCCGTTGCCAGTTAACGTGGTAGATTACATTTATTTATTTATTTGAATATTGAATGAATATTGAAGCGGACTTCTTTCCCTGGAATAAATGCTACTAGGGCATGGAGTATAATTCTCCTTATATATTTATGAATTTTTTATGCTAATATTTTGTTAAGTATTTTTCAATCTGTAGCTGTGAAGAATATTGGTCCTTAGTTGTGTGTGGTGGAGTCATTCCCAAGAATATGTGAAGTATAGAAACCTTACGTCTTCCCACATCCCTTTACAACACCTCCCATTTATAATATCATTATCTCAAATTCTTTATCTGCATTCATTCAAAACCACATCAGAAGATGTTATAAGCTGTGCTTCAACTGTCAAACATAATTTAGAAAATTTAAGAAGAAAGCACAGTCCATTGTATTTTTCCAAGTTTTTTCTTAGCTGTGTGCTTCTTTCCCCACTGATGTCCTAAGGTTCCTTAATTTAATGTTTTCTTTCTGTTTAGAGTACTTGCTTAGGCATTCGTTTAAGGTAGGTTTGATGATGGTAAATTACATCAGGTGTCCTTCATCTGATAATGTTTGGATTTCCTGTTTAGTACTGAAAAGGTCATTTTCATAGCATATAGGATTCTGGGTTGACAATTCTTCCTCTTCTTCCTCCTCCTCCTCCCCCTCCCCCTTCTTCCTCCCCCTCCTCCTCCGCTCCTTCTCCTTCCTCTCCTCCTCCTCCTTCTCCTTCTCCTTCTTTTATGAGCAATTGAAAAACGCTCTGCAAACTCCTCTACCCTCCATGGTTTCTTGTGAGAAACTCCCATCATTCAGGTTTTTTTCCTATAGGTAATTGTCATTTCTGTCTTGCTACTTTCAAGATTTTGTCTTTAGTTTTGTCTTTAGTTTTCAGAATTCCAACTATGATGTTGTGTGAATTTCTTTGGGTGTATTCTGTTTTGGCCTCACTCATCTTGAGTCTGTGAGTTTGTCTTTTCGCTCATTTGGAAAATTTTAGCCATGCTCTCTGCTAGTATATGTCAGGCACTCTGCACTATCCTCGCAGGACTCCAGTGTCTGATATTTTCTTATGTAGTCTGTTCATTTTTTCCTGTTTTCTCTCTGTTATTTGAGTAATTTCTGTTGTTCTGTGTTCCAGTTTAGTGGTTCATGCCCGTTTTCTCCACTGTACTGTTAAGCCTGTTCACTGAGTTGTTATTTCAGTGAATGCATTTGCATTTGGTTCTTCTTTTTAACTGTTTCTTTGCTGACATGTTCTATCTTTGCATTTGTTTCAAGTGTTTATAATTGCTCTTCTTAGCAATTTTGTGATAGCTACATTAAAATCTTTACCAGATAGTTTTAACATCTCTCAGCATTGGTTTCACTTAAACATCTTTTTCCATTCAGTTTGAGATTTTCCTGATTTTTCTCTGACATGTGACTTTTAAATTGAAAATGGCATAGTTTGAATAATAGGTTCCCTTGATCATGTTTGAACCTTCTGTTTTAGCTGCTTTCCTCGGACACTGCTGTGGTGCAAGAAGTAGGGGGCCCCACCTCCTTGCTTTAGAGGGAACAGAAGTACGTTTTGCCCATTCAGCCCCCACAGACCTGGAAGTATCCTTGTTAGTGCTGGGTGGGCCTGGAGGTTCTGGCTGCCCTTAGGCATCAACTGTCCCTGAGGGTAGTGGACTTGTTACCACTGGTGGGGATGGAACTTACCAGGCCACTATTTGTCTACCTCTGACATCATCGTATCTGGTGTGATGGGCACCCTGTTACATCTTCGTGAACATAGAAGCATAGGCTCCCCACTTGGCCTTGGTGAAGGTGGAGTCTGTTTTTTTGTGATATTTATCTGGATTGGAGGAATTGTTTTCTAAATGTTTGCCATATTACTAGGCTGCTCCTTTCTCTAATCCTTTGATGGGGATTTTTCTGTTTGTACCCACTGGCATTTCTGGGTTACTGTCTTCTTCAGTTACATTTCTAATATAGGAGTCAAAAAGAATACCCAGAGAAATCACCCCTGTGCCCTTCCGTGGGTCTTGAGGTCCCTAAACAGCTTGACTTTTCTCTACATCTTCCAGAGAACCTTTTAATATATATTAATATATAATGTAATATAAATACATGTAAAATAATTAATGCCCAGCATTGTGTGTTATATTTAGTGGGAAGAATAAGGAATAGTATGTCTACTTAATCTTCCTGGAAGTCTTTGTAGCCTAGTTTTTATGGGTACTGGCTCTGAAATAATCATGGTTTCAAATTCTAGTTCTGTTACACAGAAAATATGGGCCATTAGGCAAGCCTCATTCAATTTTTCCCTAAGAGTCTTTCCTTTAAAATAGAGCTCACTTATAGTATCCATGTTACAGAGCTATTACAAAGATCAAACATACAGGTTTCTGCAGTTTGTATGGCACATATTTAGCGATCAATCAAGTTTAGCTACTATAAAAGGAGTCCATTTTCTGTATAGTCAGAATTTTTTCATAAAAAAGTTAATTAAAGAAAAAAGAGAAATCCCTAAATTGAACATCTTTAATTCTGGAGATCTCCAGCTCCCATAGTGTGGTTTCCATGACACCCTTGATCACCATGGCTTACCTGTGTCTCAGCTGGCTCTGGAGAGCATGGCCCCATGCTGCCAGAGTCCTGAGTTCAGATTTCCTTTCATCAGTGGTTATAGCAGAAGCTGTATGTGTGCCACCACAGAGCTCTGGAACCCTTCCTCCTCTTGCCTTTGTGTGACTGGGCATTGTGATTCCATGAGCTCCACATACACACACTGCTGTGGGATCCCCATGTAATCCAGTTTCCTACCTGAGCCCATAGTTCTCTTCATCACAGGGTGATATCTGTGTTTGAAGAGGTGGGAAAGTATACTTGTGTCTTTCTTTCTAATTTTTTTTTTTTTAAGATTTTATTTATTTGAGAGAGAGAGACAGAGATAACCAAGAGAGTGCACAAGCTGGGAGGAAGGGCAGAGGGAGAGAGAGAGAAGCAGACTTCCCGCTGAGTGGAGAGCCTGATGCAGGGCTTGATCCCAGTACCCTGGAATCATGACCTGAGCTGAAGGCAGACGCTTAACTGAATGAGCGACCCAGGCACCCCTACTTGTGTCTTTCTAAAATACTTGAATTCCTTTTTACTAAGAAAAGATTATAGTTGTTTATAACGAAAGTATTTTTAGGCTGGAATTAAAATGTTCAACTTTTGAATGCTAACATCTGACACGCTCCCCCAGTGTTTTATTTACATGAAGCAGACGTGAATTTGTAAGATTGTATATTTTGAAAACTGAATGGTTGAGAAAACTGGGTAAAACCTGGATCTTGAAAAACCACATGCATATGTACATAATATCACTTTTTCAATACTTTATATGTTTCCTGCCTCTGCCTATGAACTTAACAAACCCAGACTACTTTACTCCTCCATAAAGCCTTCCCAATCAAAAAAAAAAATCACTTTAGTTTAAAAGAGCTTCTATTCTCAAAGCTAATATCCAGCGAGGTTAGTTTTGTTTCCTTCTGCATCTTAGATGCAGTGTGTTGAGTGAGAATTCGCTGTTTGGCTTTCAGACCAGAGGGAGGCATCATCATGGTGCCCTGCATGAGATCTCAGCTGTGTGCAAGAAAGGATTGTACCCTGGTGTTACCAACATGACGCTACAGTGAGGAGGTTAAATTTCCTCTCTGGATCTCAGTACGACCAGCCTAATAGATGACACAACAAGGATTCTGACGCACAAGCCCAAAGGGTCTTGCCCAGTTTGGTGAACGGCTTGTGACATCATAAATTATAATGCCACATCTTCAGGTTAGCATTGTGATCTTGTGCTAGCTTTTGATAGTTCCTTTGGTATTAAAAAAGTTCGTTTTAAAACAATCCTATAAATGCTTGAAACTATTTTAAAATCAACATGGTAATGCTGAAGAAACAAAAAAATAGTGATGTTTTAAACAATGAATTTTCTGAAGTAACAGTTACACATTAGCCATTTACCAAAAAAAAAAGTCTCCCATTGAAACTGAGAGAAATTAAAACGGTAATCTAAGATATAAATTATGGAGAGAAACTTAATTTTAAATAATATCAAAGGCTTTAACAAAGGTGCTTTTAAAAAGGGTAGGTTAATTAATTTTTATAAAAAGGAGATTGAAGTATGATTTAACATCAACATTGAAATACTAATTTAAATAGTACATATAATTTTTTGATTTCTTATTTATGATCACTGATGAGTCACTTAAGCAATTGTAAGCCACACTTCAAAATTTAGGTATTATTTAATGTGTTAAATACTACTATTATTGGAAATTTTGTGTGTGTGTGGGTTTGGGCATGTGTGTGTATACACATGGGGTTCAAACTCATGACCCTGAGATTAATACCTGAGGTGAGATCAAGAGTCGGACACTTAACCGACTGAGCCACCCAGGTCCCCAGAAATTATATTTTATTGCCATTCTCAATGTAGAAAGCTTAGATTGTGCAGGCATGTGAATATGCAAAGGGCAAGTTGCAGGTTGATTGCAGTATGAAATACTTTAAGGACAAAAACGCATTGTCATCTTATAAATTGACCATGTGGGCAACAAGTGTGCTTTATCTAACTGAAGCACGTGGATTGAATGAAAATGTTTCCCATTGGAATTTATCTTCATCTTTGAAACAGATGGTCTTCATACTATTGGTTGTCAATTATATTTAAGAAAAAAAGTTTGTTTTGTGTGATTACCCTCTAAATTGCCTAATACATATTATGTCATATGACCAAGTGTCTAACTTTTTTAAGTAAGTGTGTTTGGAAGAATCCCTTAAAAAAATTCAGCCATACGGGATGACTAAAACTATGCTTTCACAGATAATAAAGTAAATGATGAATAAGATAATAAATTGATTTGTAAATCAAATTCTTTGAGTAGTTTAATTAGCAGTAAGAAAACATACTGTCAAAGCATAATGCTGATTTTAAATCCAAGTTTTATAATTTATTAGCTCTGTGAGTCAAGTTGAGGAAATTATTTAACTGTCCTGGGGTCTGTCTGTTTTGTTGTTGTTATAGTTGTTTAAATATATAAAGTGAGAATGATAATATCTAGCTATTTCAGGGGTTCCTTGGATAGTAAAATAATACAGTTATGTAAATTAGGCTTATAAGATATCACACTTGGTAAATACTCATATTAGTTAATATCTTATTAACATTTTATAACTGTAGTGTGAACTACACTGATATTTAGGGAATCCTAGCTATAACCCAGGCTAAGATTTGTCTAGCAAAGTTTTTTTTTTCAATATGGAGACTGTATTTTTAGAACTGTTTAAGCTTCATGATAAAACTAAGAGGAAGGTATGGAGCCCCTGACCCCCTCACAAGCACAGCCCCCCCTACTATCAGCACACCCTACTGTGTCAGGACATTTGTTACAACTGATGAATGTACATGGACACATCATCATCCAAGGTCCATACTATACGTTAGGATTTACTCTTGTTTTTGTACCGTCTCTGGGTTTGGACAAATGTGTAATTATATGTTACTATTACTATTAAAATATTACTATTACTATTAAAAATAATGCAATATGTTATGGGTAAAAATAGCAAATAAAAATAAAATTCTAAAAATATACAAAAATACAGGCAAGAATGGAAATAAGAAAAAAATGGAATAGAATTCAGGGGTGGTAGAAACAGAATACACATAAAAAAATGGTAGACCTACATCCAGCTGTACAGTTTCTTCAAGGTCAATAGAATGATTGTCTAATGCCATACTGTATGGAAATCACAGAAGTCCCCCTCCTGTCACCTTCCAGTCATTATCTACACACAAGTAAAGACTGTCCTGACGTCTAATATATCTTTTTTGTCTTTTTAGAAACTTGATATAATTAACATCTTACCTGAGGCACTTCTTTGAGTCTACTTTATGGTGGTTCTTATCCATGGGGGTACATGCCAAGACCTCTGGTAGATGCCTGAAACCTCAGATAATATGGAATCCTACATGTGTTACGTTTTTCACTGTACATACACACCTATGATAAAGTTTAGTTTGTTCATGGGGTATAGTAAGAGATTGATAACAATAAGTATAGCAGTATACTCTGATAACAATTATGTGAATGTGGTCTCTTGCTCTCTCTAATTACGTTATTGCACTTGTGAGGACGTGAGGTGATACAATGGCTGTGTGCGTGCAGATGCAGGAGGTGAAGGACATAGGTGCATGATGCAGTGGGAGGCTGCTGACCGCCCTTCTGACGCTTCGTAAGGGTCCTTGGCTTCCAGTCCCAGCTGAGCACAGGTGACTGAAGCCGTGGGTTGGGGGCGGGCACTGTATTTCAGAAAGNTGTGCGTGCAGATGCAGGAGGTGAAGGACATAGGTGCATGATGCAGTGGGAGGCTGCTGACCGCCCTTCTGATGCTTCATAAGGGTCCTCGGCTTCCAGTCCCAGCTGAGCACAGGTGACTGAAGCCGTGGGTTGGGGGCGGGCACTGTATTTCAGAAAGTTAGCATTTGCTTGTGACCTGCGTCCATGCTGTTGCTGGGGGGTACCATTCATTTGTTTTCTTCGCTGTCTGATAATCCACTTGATGAGCAATCCACATACATGTATCCATTCCGGTAATCGGCATTTATGAGGTTTACCATCGGAACTGTCGTGAGTAGTGCTAATGTGCACACGCATAACGTACAGACACACATACTGTGTCACACGTGTGTAACATTACAGGGCAGCATGTACCTAGCAGCAACACTCTTGTCCCGTAGGGTATGGACATGTTCGCTCCTGTTGTTACTGGAAGCTTTCCAGAGTGGCTTTATGAATTTAGCGTTCTGTCTGCAGTAAAGGGGTTCCTGGCTTGCTCTTCATTGTTGTCCAAATGGGCTATTTACTGATTTCTCTACTGAGTTCATGCTGTTTTCCACGTGGTGGCATTTTATTGCGGCTTTATTTTATATTTTCCTGATGCCTAATTAAGATGAGAACTTACATATTTATTCATATTGATGTCTAACTAGCCCAGTAGCACTTGTTACTATGGCAGTAGTTTTTATTACATTGAAGTGTCGTGTTCATTGTATTTCATGTGACTGTATGTGGTCCAAGTGCGAATCATCTGTGTAGTTTCACTGATGTACGTTCTCTGTCCCTCCATCAGTCAAGGTTGGTCAATGTTAACATAGCTTCAAACTTGGGCTCCACACCTGACATATGATTTTTTCTTGTTCTTTTCTGTGCAGTTCTTTTTTTTTACACTATTAATAGACCCTTTGGTTTTTCACATGAGTTTTAGAAACAAAATTGTATGTTCANAAGAGGGAACACAAGCAGGGGAGTGGGAGAGGAAGAAGCAGGCTCATAGCAGAGGAGCCTGATGTGGGGCTCGATCCCATAACGCGGGGATCACGCCCTGAGCCGAAGGCAGACGCTTAACCACTGTGCCACCCAGGCGCCCCCAGTTCTCTTTTTTTTTACACTATTAATAGACCCTTTGGTTTTTCACATGAGTTTTAGAAACAAAATTGTATGTTCATATACAAATATAGTCACACCCTGCCAAATTTTATTTGGATTTCTCAACATATACAATTTGGAGGAAGGGAATGATAAACCTACTATAATGAGACCTTTAATCCAAGATCATAGCATCTGCTTTTTAAAGTTTATTCTTTGAACAATTTCTTTAAATAATATCTTTTTCACATTTTTGTGTGTAGAGGATAAAGGGGATCTTTGTTAGATTCATTCCTAAATATGTGATAGTTTCGGTGCTATTATAAGTAGTATTCTCTTTATTTTATTTTTTTAAAATTTATTTATTTATTTTAGAAAGAGAGTGTGTGCAAGTGGGGTGGGGGATAGCAGAAGGAGGGAGGAAGAATCTCAAGCTGACTCCTCTCTGAGCATGGAGACTGGCATGGAGCTTGATCCCATGGCCCTGAGATCACAACCTGAGCTAAAACCAAGAGTTGGACGCTTAACCACCTGAGCCATCCAGGCACCCCAGTAGTATTCTCTTTAAATGTTCATTTTTTTTCTTTGACATCATGATGATAGGCATCCTTCTTTGTTCCTATTCTGAGGAGGAATTTCTTCATCATTTTACAGTCTAGGCTAGTGTGGGTTTTCTATAAATGTTTATAGATAAATTTTTATCCTGTTAACAATGTATTATTATTCCAAGTTTGTCAATTTACAATTTTGTCAAATACATTTTTGGAATCTACCTAATGATTGATTAATTTTTCTTTTTTTTTTACTCACATCGAGTCACAAAGATTAATTTTCTAATGTTAAACCACTTGACAATAAATTCCACTTGGTCATGATTCATTACCTTCTTTTTGAATTTAGTGGAATCAGTTTTTTTATACTTCATACAAGATAGGATTTTCCATCTGTATTCATTCAGAAATATTGTTCTGTAATTTATGACTTTTATAATCTTTGCCATGTATTCATTTTGTTTTGTTGGATTGCTCTCCCTTTATAAAAGCCAACATTTATAACACAAAAACTTTCATTAAATCAATACCAGGCAAAAACTTAAACACTTTATAAAAAATAATTATATAAAAATACAAAAGTAGACAGTAAGCACCTGAAAATGTGCTGAACATCATTTTCATCATAGATTTACAGGTTAAACTGCAGTAAGATGGCAGGTCCTACTCACTCGTTCAGACAGAAAAGTGGTTGGAAACCACTTAATCAGTGTCCTTGTCCTTCTTGGGCTTACTTCTTAGCGGTCCTCCAGCCCAGCCTCTAGCGAACCTTCCCTACCTGGGCTCCTGGAGGCTCTCAGGCCATTTTGTTTTTCAGAGGCTTTGTCTTAACTCTTTCGTGTACAGTCTGCCTGTTTCCCCAGCTCATTACATTATGGGATGGGCATTCCAACTCCAGATGTAATCCTCCAGCCAGTGCCCAGGATGGACCAAAGCCTGCCAGGTCAGCTGTCGATGTTCCGCACTTCTCTGAAAGCTTTCTGCTTCTCTGGAATCTCTCTCCTCTTTAAGCACTATTGTTTCTGGAATTCTCGATGTCTTTGGATAGATGTCTGCTGTTCAAGGGGGAGCTTTGGTTGCCTAGGTGGTATCCAGCCCTACCAAGGGCTACCTGGAAGCATTATTCATTCACAGTATACATTTCTTAAAAGATTTTATTTATTTATTAGAGAGAGAGAGAGAGCACAAGCAGAGGGAGTGGAAGGCAGAGAGAGAAGCAGACTCCCAGCTGACCAGGGAACCTGATGTGGGACTCGATCCCAGGACCCTGGGATCGATGACCTGAGTCGAAGACAGACACTTAACTGACTGAGCCACCCAGGCATCACCACAGTATACATTTTTATGTAAAAAATATTTTTTGCTATGGTAGCATAGCAAAGTTGAAAAAAATGTCAGTAGCTACTGTGAACCTGACCCTGTGTCAGGCTTTAGGGGAGCAGTAATGACCCTGAGATGCTATTCCTTCCGATCTTCATGAAGCTTTTTTGTTATGAAAGACAAAGACGTAACCAAGTCAACCACAAAACAAATACTTCATAAAAATGGGACCAAGTATTCTGACCTAGAAAGTATTTCCTTTCTTTTAGTAGGAGTTAGATTTAGTCCCTTTACTAACCAACTTCTGCCTCATCTCTCACACACGGTAACTCCTTTACCCAGGGGAAATTTCAAACATAAGAATTTTAACATATAAAGAATTTTTGTAGAAGGAATAGACATTCTTTAAGATTTCCTTCTGTTAATATTGACTGCAAAAAGTAGCAGCAGACAGGAATACTAAACCAATTTTGTGTGTATTTCTAGCGTATCCTGTGGTTGTGTGCTCTATGTGAGAAACGGCTTGTTCTTTCTTTCTTTCTTTCTTTAAGTGTGTCTAAGAAGCAGATGGCATAGTTCAATTATTAGCAGGCGGCACAACAGGTAAGAAATGAGAACAATTGAAGGGCTACTGAACGCTAGGGAACAATGTCCATCCCGGCACTCAGGGAATTAATCGTGAAGTTCTCATTAGTTCTAATGAGTATGTGTGGCCAATCTGGAGTTTTCACATTGGATCAGCGCAAAGCTATGTAGCACAGGTGTTTAATTGTCACTCGATCCAACAACTGATCTAAATAGATTAAAGGACCATAGAACAAAACTCTCTCACTCGCAAAACCAGAAAGGCCTGGAAAGCGATATTATGTTAAATTAGAAAAATTTAAGAAAATTTGAAGAGTCTATTGAGCAAAACTTAGCTTCATCTCATTTAATAAATTTTATGTATAGATATGTGTTTTTGTATGCTTGGCAGCAATACAATTGAATATTTACAATTTTATAATGTCAGTATTTTTGTGTGTACGGTTCAATTTTTAATACCATTTTATTCAAATATAATTTGATAGAACAAAACTCATTTTCTGATATCTGAGCACTAAAAGTTTCATTGATGTGTTTACAGAAATGTCTCCAGTACACTAGCGGATGCTTCAGTGCACCTGGATGTACTTGTGATTGCTGTCCCGTTCCAGTGAGGTAATGGCTCCCTTAGCTTGTTCTGGACCCTCAGCCGTCGGGGGTGCAGCAGGGAACACATGTGCGCTCTCTTTTCTAGTCATGTTTACGCCGTTTGCTGTTTTTGTATCGCAGATTTGCAGACATCACCAAAAAATGTGATATTAGGTCCTGGCAACTCCAGGGAGTTGTTTTCTTCAATTTGTATTTCACAAGATACTGGAGAGCGATCTCATAGTGACTTTACTGCTTCTGAATTTACCGAGTTTATGGTTTAGGTATAAAAGTTCACTTGGTTTTAATATTTAGACTGTTCCATTGCTTGTTGCCCTCATTTGTCTGGGAAGTTATATTTGCATGTGATTTGCTATTTAAAAAAAACACAAATGTTCAACCTTTAAAAAGAGTCACATTCCTTTGAAGATGACAAAATCAGCATTGAGAATATGTGATGAGCTTTGTTAGAGGAAAGTTAATCTGTGGATTAAGTCAAATGTATGTTTATCCAAGAAAAAAATTCCTATTACTATACATTGTGTGATTCACTGGTATCTGTAGTTCTGCAAACATGATTTTGGAGAACTTCTATGTTCTTTTACACTGCACACTGTCCTGGGCAGGCTCTTTGACCGTCTGGACATCTCACTTCTGATAGACAATAGAAATAGAAGTGTTTCCAGGATTAAAGAAGACAGAGGATGAATGGTGTTTGGAATTTAAGAGCTCAACAAAAATCAAGTCCTCCTCCTACTTCTCCTACTTTTGCAAACAAGACATTCACTTGGCTACAGTGTACAACATAAACCATTTCACTGTTCCAGTGTTGTGTGTGTGATTGGCTAGATCTGTGTTAGGGTTTGGGAACTTCATATATAATAAATACCCCCACATGGGATCCAACAATGGACTCTGAACAAGAACATGAGATGTGTTACCCTAGAAAGAGTGCTGTTTATATTAAGAGAGAAGATTGAAAGGTGCCATTGTACAGATCCTAAAAAGATGAATAACTCTCTGCTAGTTTGGCTCCTCAGTTAAAGAAGAAAAGGTAGAATAAATAAGTTTAAAATCTGTCTTCATATAAAGCCCGTTATGAGGACAGTCTATGCTCCTCCCACCAAGGGGGCCATTTATCTTTACAGCTTTATTTCAAACACGAGTTTTGCAGTTAGTGAATGAAAACAGCATTGCATTAATATGAGAGCCCATAGATGTATTTGCACCATTTCTTACAAAGGATATATTATTTTACTAATTTAAATAAATATTGGAAAAGATATGTTACATTTCTGTGATTTTTATATGTTGTGAGGGCCAATACTTTGTTTCCAAAAACATACATGCAATAAAATATTATTTCTAATCCTAACATTATTTTTTAATGTAAAGTATTTTTTGATTCAGTCATGTTATGTGTTAGAAATTACTGAAAATAATTAGGTGTATCTACAAACATATACAAAAGGAAGCGGAAGAAAGACAGCCATGCAAGCATATTTTATGGAAAATTCTCCTCAATTATTACTGCAAGTGTGCAGGATTCATTTTTCCAGATTATCAGTATTTCTGAGAAGCTGCTTCTGCTATATGCAGGAATTTTCTAGGCACATGAGAATGATTAAGTCTGTAAAGCAGACCTCAGGCTCATCACAGTAAGTGGCTCACTGACACTAGGATACAGAGCCTTATGTGCCGCTGCCTACATTTCCAGCAGCCGTTAGCTTGTTTTCTGTTCCTCCCCTCCTCAGTGTGAAGACTTTGACATATCTTGCTTTTGTAGAACATTCAAACCTTTTATCAGTTCAAGATCATTATGAAGTCTAGTTCTCAACTTCGGCTTTCTTTCTAGTAAGAGGATTAACCATGACAAAAGTGTAAGGCCGGGCACGGTGTTGGAGCCTATATCCGGAGGCTGTCAGCAGTGGCTCTATTTCCCTGATGCTATGCTACATGTGCTATTTTCTTAACTAAGAAAATCACCATTGTCCAGGAAAATGTCAATATGTATTTTTAAGAATAAAAATACTTTGGGGCACCTGAGTGGCTCTGTTGGTTAAGCGGCCACCTCTTGATTTTGGCTCAGGTCATGATCTCAGGGTCATGGGATGGAGCCCCATGGCAGGCTCTGCACTCAGTGGGGAGTCTACTTGTCCCTCTCCCTCTCTCCCTCTTTCTCCCCCACTGTCCCGCCTTCCTCAGTCTCTCCATTTCCTTCTTTTTATATGTTTTCCTCTGTCTTTTCCCTTCTTTCTTGTCTTTCTGTCTTATTTTTCTTCTAATACAGCCAAGGTCTTGGCAGAAGAATATCCTGAAGACGAAGAGAGATGCTTTCATGTATTTTCATCCCATAGTTTGCATTAAAAACCACAGATCAAATCAATGGTTTTAACAGAAGTTGGTGATGTTATAAAACATGGGTGTGTGTATTCTGGATGGATTGCTGTCCTGTAAAAGTTGTCATCACTATTACAGTGTAGGGACTGATTGCCTTGATGCTCTTGCTTTGTGTGAGAACCTTATTTTCTTCAGTCTGACTTTCTGTTCTTTCCCTCAGTGTGTGGCATGGGCGTTGCTCTGCCGTGTGCCATTCACCATGCCCTGAGCAGCTGTGTACAGTCCTCTACCAGTTCTTCCACTGAGCAATGGGAGTGATGTCCTTCTAGCTTAGTCTTACATCTCCTGAGATGCACCTCAGCCCTTTGACTGAAACAGATGGAGCACATGTCTGTCTGACTGCATCTGCATTGATTCAGTCCAGAAAGATCTCGGTGCGTGTAATTGCATGCACATTCAGTTAGAGTCAGAGTGTCCACTCAGTGACTTAGTTCATCCAATTTCTGTCATCTACCCCCAACATTGGCAGAAAGCAAGCAAGTGAAGGAAGTTAGTATCTTCTACTTTACATTGCAGTTACAAATCCATTTTATGTGTTTGTAAGAGAAGATTTTGAATCCTTCCAACATCTGCATTTCTGATGCCATTTAGATGTCCAAAAGCTGGCCTTGTATTTATGCTGTGGTTTTGCTCATGAAAGCAGATTGTGTTTGTGATGGGGTATGCTAGTTGTCTGGTTTAATAGAACATGAGTTGACTTTCAAGCATATGCTCAAATTTATGTAATTTCCATTTACCAGTGTCTTTTTCTACCCAGCAAAGTCTTAGCTATTTATATGCAACCAAATATAAGTGTCTTTGCCGGGTGTGTGTTTGTTTTCGTTTTGGCTTACACAAATAGTTTATTAACGGAAAGCAAAAATTGAAGAGTCAGGTTCATGGATGGTGACCTCCCATTTTACAGGTCAGAAAGGGTGGAGATGACATCCTCAATCTGCCCGATGTTCATTCCCAAACAGGCACAGGCTTTGAGGGCTGAGTGTACCCCAGGTCCAGGGGTCTGAGTCCTGTTCCCTACTGTGACCCAGAGTTTGATGTGCAGAGCTGGTGCCGGGCTCTTGCCCCCTGAGCCACACCCTTAGGGGCCAACATGTGGAAATAGGGTCAGGATGCATTTTGGTCTGCCTTAACTATCTTCCCCCAGCCACATGGCAGATGGTGTCCTTGCCAGACAGATTGGTCAGATGGATGCAGTGTCACTGAAGGTTGAAGAATGTGGCAGACCCAATACATCCTCTCCTTTAGGCACCTGGTATTCAAGGCTGATGACCAGTTTTTTTCCTCCCTTCTGAGATGCCATTTCTATGTGTCATCTCCAGACTGCCGTGGGAAAGCTACTTGCTAGTTTTTATTTACAGATCTGCAAGTGAGCTCTTAGTACATTAAGCCATTTTTGAAAGATATTTAAAAGTTTAGGTCCCATTTTAAGAAATGGTACATTTAACTACTGGGAAGTATGCGTCACATGTAAATTGGAAATTATACTTACCCCACATATGTAACTTCCAGAATAATGTTCTCAGTTGTCCTCCAAAGAAGAAATTGACAAATACACCACTTTTAAATTAAAAAAACAGGTTCATTAGGGAAAGTAACTGAATATGTATTTCTGTATAACATCAAATAACACTTTTTTATTTCAGTTACTTTCAATTGGTTTTTAAACTAGTTATCTCTAGACAGAGCAGGGTACATGGAATCCATGCCATTTTGCTAAATTGCATCTGAGGCCAGTATCACCAACCACATTAAATCTATTCTGTATTTCTGTTTAAATAACAGTAATTTACTTATGGGATCATGTTTTATCCTAGGCTGTCTTAAAATTATTGAGTGATACAGTCCCCAGCCAATGAATAATTTCTCGTTGACAGATGAACTGCCTTTACGGGCTATCCTCTACATGCAGTAGTGATAATTCCATGGGATCACTTTGAAATACACCATTTTCCCAAGTTTCATTAAGGAAATAAGGATTCAATGTTAAACCATTTTTTAAAAACATAATTTTAAATAACAAGTCTCATGGAGATCAGATTTTCTGTATACCAGACTGGTTTTAGCATAAGCGGTGAGTGTTAGTGAAACCTCGAAGGTGTTAAATTGCTATTTACCTCCTCTCAACGAAGCGTTGAGAAATATATCAATGAACTTCATAGGAAAAATAGAAAATGACAGTATTTTATATCCACATCTTGTTAGTGGATGTACAAATCTGTTTTTTAACAAGAAGTAACCAAGGACAACAGAAAAGCAGACGCTTGCTCTCCTGATGCCGTGTGCAAATTATCTTGGGCCCAAGAACACTTGGGGCTTCATAATAGGATCAGTACATCTGCCCGTTCTGTCTCTCAAGAAAGCTGAATCCAGTCTGAGGGAGGAGGAATAGAAGAGAAAAGCAGAATTACTGGCTGCTGTGCTTTATCACTGCAGTGACACTGAGTCAAAACACTCAGCAGGCATCATGAGGTACTGAACACTGCAGGAAGCAGAGTAGACCGCTCCCGGGACCCACACACCCACACCCACACACAACACAGTCATTATCTTACCAGTTGTTAACTGAATTACATAGAGAGCAAATAAGTTCAAACTGCTGTTTTTGCCAAAGTGTATCTTAATGTGGAAGAAATACTAAAATCTAGGCCAGCTTATTTCTAAAACTCATTCTCTTTTGATTCCACCCAAAATATGTGGGTGTGTATGTGTCTTTTATATATTCATTTGACTGTTGTCTTAAGGAAGGGCAATGGTGTATGCCTTTCATTGATGATAGTTGTTCAGACGCCTAATAACTGAGGCTATATATATATCTGGACTCACATCACTCATATCAACCCTCAAAACTGGACTGAGAGCAAACTTCTCATGGCTTCATTCACAGCTGAATATATTGGACAAGTATCTTCCAAATTTTTAGGAATATTTCCTCACCTCAAATTCTGTATTATACTCTGGATTATATTCCATGAATAATGGTAGGATGAAGACATGTCAAAGATCTTACTGCACCCAGAAACTCAAAAAAGGCTTTTTGGATATTTTCTTCAGCACAAAGAAGTCGATCCAAAAGAAAGAAGAATAGAATGTGCTAATTCTATAATTAGTGCTAATTCTATAATTAGTAAATGTGAGCAAATCTGAACAAACCATGACTAAAAAAAATAAATAATAATCCTGAATATGTTTGAAGTATTTAGATATAAACTGGAATGGAAATTGAAGCCCAGAGTGATATGGACATGGCATGGATATGAACGCAGCTGAAGCCGCTCTGGGCCTCAGGGAGAAGTGGACAGTGGGTGGCCTGAGCCCGGCAGCATGTGGGGATTCCTGCTGTCCATCTCCATGATGCTCCCCGGCCCTTGTCTCCACTGGCTATGTAAGGTTTAAGTTCCTCACCAGTCAGCGGAGGAAGAAGGTTATCCATGGAAGAACAGAAGTAACCTATGCAATAAAATAAATAATGAGAGTACAAATTTAAGTCAGGTTCTCATTACGTACATGAGATGAAGATGAGCACAGGTTTTGCTGTGCTGAATTCTGTTACTGATAATGAACCTAAGATTACTGATGATTATTGATATATAATTGGATAAATAACGAAACCTTCACTGACTCTTTATAAGTGGTGAAAATGCGTGTTATTGGCACCTTTACTCCTATTTTGAATATCTTGTATTTTGTGAAGATTAAGTAAGGTGATGTTTATGAATACATATCACATATTGCAGAAGGTATTAAGTGTTCAATAAATACAGAAAATGATATTGAAACATAGGGAAAAAATTCTGACTTCTTAAGAATGTAGTTATCTCTCACCCTCCATTTCTGTTCCTCCTCTTTCTTTATACATTTTGACCTGATTTGAAATTTCTTCTGACCTGCCATAACAGAAATGTAAATTTTGTATTTCAGACATTCAGATTAAGAATATTGAGATGCATGACTGATAGGCAATTTGAGGTAATGATTATTATGCTTGACACCTTTTATCCCCCAGTTAAAATCAAGGAAAGCATAACAATTTTATTCATTAAACGAGCCACACTCATCAAGCATTCTCACTAATGTTGTCACAGGGCTCGTAGAACGGTACTAGAAAGGAACTGTAGTCTCACGTTGCTGTGTTTCCGTCTTCTGCTGGTTACAGATACCTCATTTGAGAAGGGTGCAGACTTGGCAAAACAGTTTTGAATCTAATTCTAATTTGTGAACACATAGCCTTAAAGTAATTTTTAAAGGAAATGTATCTTTTATTTCAAAAGAGACAAAATAAAGAGATAGTGTGTTATGTTTTAGAATGCATATCAGAAAGCAACAATAAGGAATTAAGTGTTGAGGTCCAAGATGATTACTGAAGAGAGACAGACCTATGGAAGGTTTTTTTCCCAGCGTGGTCATAAACATCACAACATCCTGTCGGGGATTTTGATGTGACCTGACCCGTGGAGTAGCAGCTGCTCCCAGCTCGTGTTGAGTCATTCTAGAGGATGCGTGATTTGATATATCATTCCCAACCCCGGGAAGTGAATAACTGGAGTTAGGACAGAAGACTATTCAGGCTGTGTTACTGTTTTGAATCTAACTTATTGCCTAGAAACAGATGTATTTCCACAGCCTTTGCCACATGATTTTTGGTTCTTCCCACCGAATCTGTCATGATTTGCTTCAGCAAATAGGAAAAAGGCATACATGACAGTGTGCCATACGTGACAGTGTGCCAGTTCTGAGCTGAGGCCTACAAAGCTTTTGATATTTCTGTTTTCCTCCTTTCATCTCTGTTGTCAACATGAGAAAGTGTGCTGAGGTTAGCCTGCTGGTTAGTCCACTGTGGTTAGCCTCCTGGTTCCAGGGCCCTTCACTCTCCATCTTGGTAACTTGTTAATCTCCCTTGCTGGGCATGCCTGTCACTGACCAAGCAAAGGCATGAGTTATCTATGCCCTTAGTCTTTACCGTAGTGCTAGCTGTACCATTCTAACTGTGAAATATGCTGAAATAAAAATTTAATAAATATAATCATCTAATGTCAGTAATTTTGTAGTTATGCCCAACTTTAAGAAAACTTGGTAAAGAGAAACCAGAATATTTCAGTGCCACCACCTTGTAGAAGAAAAGAATATCGTTCAAGACAGCTGATTTGGTTGATTGATTTGTTGGAGAATTTTAAGCAGTCTGGCCCACAATTCCTTAACATGTAATTAATGCTCTATACTTTGTGCGTTAGAAAAAAATGGCAACCCTTATGGATAGATATCATCCATAATTGTCATTAAGAAATCAGCACAGGTTTTATTTTATTAGTCACATGATGCATCAAAAATGCTATGTTGTTTTATGGATATTCCAAAGTCCCATGTTTTAGATACTGGCTTTAAATATTTTTTAGCAGTTTACCCACCATAACAACATAACAATCAGAGCATGATGGTCATTTGTGAATTGAGGTTTTTGTATCTCAGATATTGCATGATAAACCCCCTCCCCCAAACCCATCATAACGTGAACCTGAAATAAACTTTAGGTCTCCTGTCTGTTTGGATGATTTTGAAATTGTTTTTATTCTTAAATTATAATATCCATATCTAGCTTAGTTGTGGAAAGTATTTTAGTTTGACTTATTTGTATGCTTCGTCTTTCCCTGGCAAACAGAGGATAATTCTTTTGTTTTCATTTTTTTGTGGGTTTTTTGTTTTGTTTTGTTTTCCTGTAAAAATGTTTTCTGAATTAGATAAACCAAAAGCTTGCTCAACATAGTTGGAAGATGTTGCCCATGAATGGTTGGTCATGAAATCACATAAAGATGTTTAAGAAATGTCATCAAGTTCAACTAGGACAACACTGGTGGAACTTTACCATTTTTAGTCATTTTCAGCAGTACTGGTACTACAGATGCTGGCCGTTCCAGCTGCTGGTTCTGCAGCTTCTGCTGTGTCAGTGGGGAGTTAATTATGTTCAATTTGAAGATCCGTTTCAGGAAATGCCAAAATTATTTGGGAACTAGCTATATTAGGCAGTTATCTGGTAATTATATTGAGAATATTTATTGCTATATCTTTTAAAAAAATTACAGTTAGCCTTCTGCAGTGATACTGAGCAATGCTTTTTTCCTATTTTTTTGTCTATTGTCTCACAAAATACTTGAAATGTAGCAGCCACCAAACAAGCTTTTGTTAAATAGATGGAAAATAATCACATTTATATACTATTTCTGAAATAACACTCTAAAGACTGGTTAAGATCCCTTTTATTTCATCACTTTTTTTAAAATGATAGGAAGTAGTATAGACTGTGTAACACTGACGGACTTTAGATTTTTATTGAATGTCTCAGTCTCCTCTAAAGGAACGATGTTCTTAATATATCAGATGTGTTCATCACATTGCATTTGTGTTTCATGGACTTTAGTGAATTTTATTTGGGTTATAATATGAATTTATGTCTTTAATCTAGCCCCTTCTTCAAGGTTAAGGTTATGGTTACCATGGAAACAACTTCTCTTTAGTATGTACCAACCCTACAACTGTATCTATGACATTTCTGCATAGAATCCTTAAGTTTAAACTAAGGGAGAAATTCTCAATGGATGTGTACATTGTAGATCCTAGAGTCATTTTTTCTTGAGATTGAGTTTTTCATGTTTAAATCTGTGACAAAATGCCCCTGTCATTTCCCTCCTGTTGTTTGAAGGGGAACTTTATAATATGTGTATATGATGACTGTTTAGTTTTTTAATGCTTTACATTAAGAGTTACCAAAATTTGTGACATTATTTCATACTGGTCATAGAATATATTTAGATCATAGGTAAATTGTAAAAAATATTATTTCTTCTAAAACTCCAGCTTATAACTGGGGTATTATACTTAGCTATCCATCTTTTCTTTATGAAGTTATAATTCTTCTAAAGTTCATCACATACTTCAACACAAAATCATATAATTGGTTGTCCTGGATCAGGTTACTACAAGCAGACACTGAGATGAAATTGTGTCTGAGAGCAATTTGTTCAGAAGACATTCCAAGAGAATCTGGTAAGGGAGATGAGAGGCACGATAGTGAAGAAGAAGGNTGGTGAAGAAGAAGAAGAAAATCAGAGGTGTTATTTCATGTGAAGGCCCAGTCTTGACTCAATTTTGGAGAAACTCCAAAGTATCATTTTGACTACAGGATTTATTCTGGCTTGAAGAAAGGAACCTATGTTTTCATATTCTTCCATCAGTCAGTAATTGACTATGAGCGATCATCCTATTTCTTAGTGCCTCTCTAGGTATTTATTCAAAGTGGTTCTACTTGTCCACATTTACTTTCTGATAAATTTTGAAGATGTGGACCATTAGGAAAGGAGCTAGCAAAAGTTGGGAATAGACCTGTACAACCAGAAAAAGGAACATGAGGGGATCTAGTTTGAATACTAAGGCCCCTTGCACTGATCAGCTCTACTTCTCAAATTAAATATGCTCCATTCAGTCCCAGAATCCACATGATTGTTTTTAGTTACAATTTAGGGTAAAACCCACAACAGGAGATTTAGTAGGATAACTAGAGCTCTTGCTACTGCAGCTGGTCCTGAGGCTGTGACTAATATTTATAATCTCTTTCCATCTATTATAAGTCTCCTTACCTTGAGTTAGCATTGCTTCAGATCTAGGTGGCTTGCACTGGGGGAGAGATGACCCAGATATTTATCCCTGAAAGTTATCAGCCCATCTGTGAAGCACTAAGAGACACCAAATACATCAGTAATTTACAGCAACATTTCTCCCTGTCCATATTATGGAACAGCAGGTCTAACTGATCAGTGCGTGTCACTCCTTCCAGTAGAGTAACTCACTTCTTTGCTCTATGAAGTAAGGGAAACGCCACCCTCCCCAAATATCAGAATGTAGCTGTACCATTATATTTAGTGGGAATCTTAACGTAGATGGAAGGTACCCTCTGTATTCAGTCTGTGATGGAATTCATGAGGTTATGCCCAATAGTATCTTCCTGTTAGTGTGAAGTTGAACCTTCTCTGATAAAAACACACAAGTGGAAACTTTTAAGAAAATACATTCTGTCCATCACACACACACACACACACACAATTTTAAGTATCAGAAGAAGAGAAGCAATATTTGAAAAGATAGCATCCATAGTTTCTTAAGAACTGGTGAAAGTTACAGAGAAAGAAGGATTTGTGTAAACACCAAGAAGAATATAAAGAAAACCACAGTTGGGATCTTTATAATATAATTATGAATATGTAATGTTAAAGAGAAAATCTTAAATGTAGCCAGTGGGTGGAAGTAGTGGTAAACACAATACTTTCAAAGGGCAATGGTTAGAAAGAAAGCTTATTTCTTAAAGGAAAGAATAAAATTAAAAAGAAAATGGAAGGTCCTCTTCAAAAATCTGCCAGAAGAAAATGCTTAGCCTAGAGTGTTACACCTAAAGGAATATACTTCAAAAATGAAGGAAAAAAATGAAGAAAAAATAAAGCTTTAATTTGTTTTACTATGGTAAAAATCTATGTAATACAATATTTGGCATTTTAGTTGTTTTAAAGTGTATTAATCAGTAGCATTAATTACTTTCAAAATATTGTGCAACTATAACCACTATATATTTCCAAAAGGTTTTCATCACAGCAAAGAGAAACTCTGTAACTGCTAAATAATAACTCACTATTTTTCACCCCCCAACCCTAGGCAACCAACAGTCTACTACATATCTCTATAAATTTTCCTATTCTAGACATTCAAATAAGTGGAATTTAAAAATACAAGATTACATGTGGCAAACTTCTTTCACTTAGCATAATGCTGAATAGGTTCTTCTGTGTTATAGCATATATCAGAGCTTTATTTTTCATAGCTAAATAATGCCCATTGTATGTATGCACTACATTTGTTTATTCATCTATTGATAGACACTTGGGTTGCTTCCATCTTTGGCTATTCTGAATAATGCTGCAATGAATATTATATAAGTCTTTATTCGAATCTCTATTTTCAACTCTCTTTAAGGAACTGCCAAATTTTTCCCACAGCAGCTGTACCATTTCACATTCCTACCAGTTTCTCTATGTGCTTAATACTTGTATATTAATACTTGCTATTTAATCCTCCCCTTTTTCTATTATGTCTATCCAGGCAGTTGTGAAGTGGTATTTCATTATGGTTTTTATTTGGATTTTCTTAATGACTAATGATGTTGAGGATTATTTTGTATGCCAAATGACAATTTTATGTTTTTTTTGAAGAAAGTTCTATTCAAATCTTTCAGTTATTTTATTATTGANGTTTTTATTTGGATTTTCTTAATGACTAATGATGTTGAGGATTATTTTGTATGCCAAATGACAATTTTATGTCTTTTTTGAAGAAAGTTCTATTCAAATCTTTCAGTTATTTTATTATTGATTTTTTTGTCTGTTGATGAATTTTAAAGAAATGTTTTAAATATTCTCCAAGCTGAAGGTAAACAAGAGCAAATAACTATAAGGAACCAGGAAAATGGTATATGATTAAAATGGGACTGTCCAGAAGAGATTAAATTTTTTAAAGAACCAAAAAGAAATTCTGGAGCTGAAAAGTACAATAATTGAAAGGAAAATTCTCGGTGTGAGAGGGGAGTTTTTAACATATTTGAGCAGGCAGAGAAAAGAACCAGTCAACTTGAATATATGGCAGTTGAATTATCTGGTCTGATGGGCAGAAAGAACTAAAGAATGAAGATAAGTGAATAGAGCATAATGAACCTATGTAATACCACAAAGAAGACTAACATATGCATTATATGAGTACCAGAGGGAGAAGAGAGAGAGAGAGGCAAAGAAACAATATTTGAAGAAGGCCCCAAATTCCCTGATTCTAATGAAAGACATGTATCTACAGATCCAAGATGCTCAGTGAATTCCAAGTAGCATAACTTCAAAGACATCCATCCCAAGACACATTATAATTAAGCTGTCTAATGACAAAGAAGATTCTTGAATGCAGTAAGGGAGAAGCAATGATCACATACAATGGCTCCTCAGTAAGATTAAGAGATGATTTCCCATCAGAAGTGGAAGCTAAAAGGCAGAGGGTTGACATATTTAAAACCGTATGAAGAAACAAAGATCTCCAGTAAAAGAAACCACATGGGAAGATATAAAAGCTATTATTACTTTTTTTTTTGGTAACTCTGCTGTTTATTTTCCAANGAAGATTCTTGAATGCAGTAAGGGAGAAGCAATGATCACATACAATGGCTCCTCAGTAAGATTAAGAGATGATTTCCCATCAGAAGTGGAAGCTAAAAGGCAGAGGGTTGACATATTTAAAACCGTATGAAGAAACAAAGATCTCCAGTAAAAGAAACCACATGGGAAGATATAAAAGCTATTATTACTTTTTTTTTTTTGGTAACTCCGCTGTTTATTTTCCAAATTATTAAAAAGACATATGCATAGAAATAATTATCATTTCTTTTAGTGGGAATACCATGTAAAATGATGTTGAATGGTTAAAATGATAAATTTTATGTTTGCATATTTTTCCACGATGAAAAAATGCAAAAGTATGCCACAGCCTGTAAGAATACACTTTTAGTATATGAATCTAATAAACAACTTATATTCACAACGTATCTAAAAACTCCTACAAATCAGTAATAAAAAGCAAAACAACCTAACTTTAAAAAACGAGTAAAAACTTCAATAAGCACTTAGCAACATATACAAATATATACACAATATATGCAAAAGTAAGTAACCATAGAAAAGGTACTCAACATTATTAGTCGTAGAGAAATTCAAATTAAAACTATATTTGGATACTACTTAATACCTAATATAGAAGGCAAAGTTAAAAGAACTGAAGATAACCAAATTTGTTAATGATGACCAATTGGAATTTTCATTCATTGCTGTGGTAATGGAAGATGAGGAAGCAGCTTTGGAGAACTTTTGAGCACTTTATTATGATAAATATACACTTACCTATGATTAGCAACTTTGGTCTTAAATTTTTACCCAAGGAAAATAAAAATATATGTCACAAAAAACATGTACAAAAATGTTCGTAGTGGCCTTACTTACAATGGCACAAACTACAAATACCCCAAAATTTTAACAGGAGAATGATTTTAAAAAACTTTGATACATTTGTACAATATAATTCTGTTCAGTCATGAGAATGAATGAACATTTGCTGTCTTGTGCAAAAACAGTGATCTCAAAATCATCATGTTGAAAGACAATGTCAAATGCAAAAGAGTTCATTCCCTGTGAGTCAGTTATATGAATTAAAGCACAGGCAGTATTACTCAGTGGTGAGAAAAGATGTCTTGGTGTTGGGGAGAGGCAGATTTTCTGAAAAGGAGCCCAGAAAAACTTTCCNGAATGATTTTAAAAAACTTTGATACATTTGTACAATATAATTCTGTTCAGTCATGAGAATGAATGAACATTTGCTGTCTTGTGCAAAAACAGTGATCTCAAAATCATCATGTTGAAAGACAATGTCAAATGCAAAAGAGTTCATTCCCTGTGAGTCAGTTATATGAATTAAAGCACAGGCAGTATTACTCAGTGGTGAGAAAAGATGTCTTGGTGTTGGGGGGAGGCAGATTTTCTGAAAAGGAGCCCAGAAAAACTTTCTGTTGGATGGGAAGTTCTATATCTTGATTCTGTGGTGTACAAAAATTATACATTTCATTTGGTTTTATTGTTGAGCTGTTGAAGTTCCTTATATATTACGTATATTATACCCTTGTCAAATGTATCAGTTGCTTACATTTTATACTTTTTATAGGTTGTCTTATCACTTTATTGGTAATGCCTTTTGATGCATAAATTTTTAAATTTTATTGAAGTTCAATTTACCTGTTTATCTTTTGTTGCTCATGCTTTTGGTATGATGTCTCAGAACTTGTTGCTAAGTCCAAGGTCATGAAGATTTACTTGTATGTTTTCTTATAACAGCTTTATGGTTTTAGCTCTTATATTTAGGACATCAATCCATTTTGAATTAATTTTTATATGTGGTATGAATTAAAGATCCAACTTTATTCTTTTTCATGTGGAAATCCAGTTGTCCCAGCATCATGTATTAAAGTGATTGTTCTTTCCCAGTAGAATGAACTTGCCACCATTGTCAAAAATCAATAGGCCTTAGATGTATTGGTTTATTTCTAAATTCTTTTACATTGCTGTACGTGTTTATCTTTATGCCAGTAAGACACTGTTGTGATTACTGTAGTTTTGTAGACTGCTTTGAAATTAGGAAGTGTGAGTACTCCAACTGGATGATATCAGCTGTAGATCTTTTGTATATGGCCTGTATGATGTTGAGGTAGGTTCCATCTACTTTCCACCCTACTTTGTCGAGGGTTTTTATTGAGAATGCATGCTGTACTTTGTCAAATGCTTTTTCTGCATCTATTGAGAGGATCATAGGGTTCTTATCCTTTCTTTTCATAATGTGGTGTAGCATGTTGACTGATTTGTGAATATTGAATCACCCCTGCAGCCCAGGAATAAATACCACTTAATGATGGTGGATAATTCTTTTAATGTAATGTTGGATTCAATTTGCTACTATCTTGTTGAGAATTTTTGCATCCATGTTGATCAGGGATATTGGTCTGTAATCCTTTTTAGTGGGGTCTTTGGTTTTAGAATCAAGGGAATGCCAGGCTCATAGAAGGAATTTGAGAGTGTTCCTTATATTTCTATATTTTGGAACAGTTTGGGAAGAATAGGTATTAACTCTTCTTTAAATGTCTGGTAGAATTCCCCTGGGAAACTCTTGTTTGTTGGATGATTTTTGATTATGGGTTCAGTTTCTTTGCTGGTTATGAGTCTGTTCAAATTTTCTATTTCTTCCTCTTTCAGTTTTTGTAGTTTATATGAATTTGTCCATTTCTTCCAGATTGCCTACTTTTTTGGCATATAATTTTTCATAATATTCTCTTATAATTGTTCGTATTTCTATGGTGTTGGTTGTGATCTCTCTTTCATTCATGATTTTATATAATTTGGTCCTTTCTCTTCTTTTTGATAAGTCTGGCTAGGGTTTTATCAATTTTATTAATTCTTTTAAAGAACCAGCTTATAGTTTTTTTGATCTGTTCTACTGTTTTGTTGTTGTTGTTGTTTTTATTTTGCTTATTTCTGCTCTAATCTTTATTATTTCCCTTTTCTTGCTAGATTTAGGGTTTATTTACCATTCCTTTTCTAGCTCCTTTTGGTGTAAGGTTAGGTTGTGTATTTGAGACTTTACTTGCTTCTTGAGGTAGGCCTCTTTGTAATATACTTCCCTCTTCAAACCACCTTTGATGCATCCCAAGGCTTTTGGACTGTCATGTTTTCATTTTCATTTCCTTCCATGTATTTTTTTATTTCTTATTTAAATTCCTGGTTAACCTATTCATTCTTTAGTAGCATGTTCTTTAATATCCATTTATTTGTGGTCTTTCCAAATTTTTTCTTGTGGTTGACTTCAAGTTTCATAGTGTGTGCTCTGAAAATATGCATGGTATGATCTCAGTCTTTTTGTACTTGTTGAAGCCCAATTTGTGACCCAGTATGTGATCTATTCTGGAGAATGTTCCATGTGCAATTGAAAAGAATGTGTATTCTTCTGCTTTAGGATGAAATGTTCTGAATATATCTCTTAAGTCCATCTTGTCCAAGTGTGTCATTCAGGGGCACTGTGTCTCCTTGTTGATTTACTGCTTAGATGATCTGTCCATTGCTGTAAATGGGTATTTTAAAGTCCTCTACCATTATTGTATTATTATCAATGAGTTTCTTTACATTTGTTATTATATGATTTATATATTTGGGGGCTCCCAGGTTGGTGTCTTAAAGTTGTTAGATCTTCTTGATGAATAGACCACTTAATTATGATATAATGTCCTTGTTACAGTCTTTGGTTTAAAATCTAGCTTGTCTAGGGGCACCTGGGTGGCCCAGTTAGTTAAGCATCTGACTCTTGATTTCAGCTCAAGCCATGATCTCAAACTCTTGGATGGAGCCCCATGTTGGGCTCTCCACTCAGTGGGGAGTATGCTTGTCTCCTTCCCCTTCTACTCCTCCTCCTGCTTGTGCCCACTCTCTTTAAAGACTTATTTATTTGAGGGAGAGAGAGATAATTTGTCTGATATAAGTGTGGGTACTGTAGCTTTCTATTGACATCCATTAGTGTGATGGATAATTCTCCATACCCTAACTTTCAATATGCAGGCGTCTTTAGGTCTAAAATGAGTCTCTTGTAGGCAGCATATAGATGGGTCTTGTTTTTTGGGGTTTTTTGTTTGTTTGTTTGTTTGTTTGTTTTGTTTTGTTTTTAGTCTGTTCTGATACCATATGTCTTTTGATTGGAGCATTTAGTCCATACTGAGATATATGAATTTAGTACCATTGTGCTACCTGTAAAGTTGATGTTTCTGGTGATGTTCTTTTTTCCTCTCTAATTTTTGTTACTTTTGGTCTTTTTTTGCCCACTCTAAGAGTCCCCTTAGTTATCTCTTGCAGGGCTGGTTTAGTGTTCACAAACTCCTTCAGTTTTTTGTGTTTCTGGGAAACTCATTATCTCTCCTTCTATTCTAAATGACAGTCCTGCTGGATAAAGTATTCTTGGATGCACATTTTTCCCATTCAGCACGTTGAATATGTCCTGCCATTCTCTTCTGGCCTGCCAAGTTTTTGTGGACAGGTGTGCTAGGAACCTGATTTGTCTTCCCTTGTAGGTTAAGGACTTTTTTCCCTTGTTGTTTTCAGGATTCATTCCTTGAGTGTGTATTTTGTGAATTTGACTATGATATGTCTTGGTAATGGCTGGGTTTTGTTGAATTTAAAGTGAGTTCTCTGTGCTTCTTGGATTTTGGTGTCTGTTTCCTTCCCCTTATTATGGAAGTTTTAAGCTATAATTTGCTCAAATGAATTTTTTGCCCCCCCTTTCCCTCTCTTCTTCTTTTGGGACTCCTATAATACAAATTTTATTATGCTTTAAGGAGTCACTGAGTTCTCTAAGTCTACCTTCATGATCCAATACCATTTTTCCCCCTTTTCAGCCTCATTATTTTCCATAATTTTATCTTCTATATCACTGATTCATTCCTTTGCTTCGTCCATCCTTATTCTCATGGCTTCCTGCCGGTTTTGCATCTCAGTTACAGCATTTTTTATTTTGGCTTCACTAGTTTTTAGTTCTTTTATCTCTGTAGTAAAGGATTCTCTAGTGTCTTCTATGTTTTTCTCAAGCCCAGCTAGTATACTTATGATCGTTGAAAATTCTGGTTCAGGCATCTTATTTCTGTATTGAGCAAATCCCTAGTCTTACTTCTTCCTGTTCTTTCTTTTGGAGCAAATTCTTCCATTTTCTCATTTTGTCTAGGTCACTGTGTGTGTGTGTGTGTGTGTGTGTGTGTGTGTGATTGTTAGGAAAGTCTGTTTTCTTCCTGCTCCTGTGAGTAATGCCTATATCAAGAAGAGGTCCTATACTCTCTTGGACCTGGTGCTTCAGGAGGTGTTTCAGACTGTGTACTCTGCTGTTATGGCTACTCCTTCCCTCAGGTCAGTCCTTTGCAGAGTTTCTTCTTACCTGCAGTGGGGGGTGTTTGGACCTTGTCCACTGTGTGGTAAGTTTTAACTAGGTGTGTTTTAGTTTGCTTGTTAAAAGAAGGTAGATCCTATTTCCCTTGGAGCTGCAGTTTTATAGCACTCTATGATCAGGAGACTTGGTGTATGTGAGGGTATTGTGCTGCTTTTCTGGGGGAGGGGCCTGCAGTGACTCTTAGCTTGTCTTGCCCTAGTGGAGATGCACCTGCAGGACACAAGGGGGCGGTGCTTACTGTATGCGGCTCCAGTCTCCACTGGGGGGCACTGTGGCCATTGCCAGTTTGTCCCAGAAAAGTGGTTGCATGATTGTGCAGCGGTTCAGAGTCTATGGTAAAGCATAGCAAAAAGCTGGTGCCAAGGCTTGCTGTGCTTGGCAGGTGTCTCTGTTCCTGTGCTGGTGAACAGGGCAGTTCAATGGTGCCCACCAGGTCTTTTGTCCCTGGGAGACTGTGCCACCTCTCCCTAATGCATTCCAAGAAGAGGGATTATTTCTCTCTGTGTGACCCAGGTGATCCTCAGACCATGCTGCCTGCTCCCGGGCCCCCAGACTCCTTCCCTACAGGAGCACTGCTCAGTCTGCCAAGACATGGCCCTGGTTATGATTTGGACTTCTAGAACTTCAGACTTTGAGCTCAACTGCTAATAAAGACCTGTGGTATTCAGCCTTTTTCCTTTTCCCAGTCAGTGGTTTTGGGGAAGAGTTTTTCTTATGCAATCCCCTGCACACTGCTTCACTCATTCTTTCTCTCTCTTACTCTCTCCTTTCTCTATGATGGGAGCTCTTTCCCCACTAAAGCACCCACAGTTCTTTTCTCCCCCAAGACAACTCTCCACAGCTCCTACCTTTCCACAAAGTGGCTGTTTTTCTACCACTAGTTGTGCAGTTTGTTTTCGCAGGCCTCCTATAAACTTCTTGTGTGTTCAGAATGATTTGATATTTGTTTAGCTGTGTTCGAGGGAGGAGGCAAGCCTAGGGTCTGCCTTCTCCTCCATCATCTGAAATCCTCTCCCTCGTCTTTTTCTTATCTTTTTATTCTGTCTAGAACTCCCTGTACAGTGTTGACCAGTTGTGGTGAAAGTGGGCATCCTGTCTTGTTCCTATTCTTATAGGGAAAACTTTTATTCTTTCACCACTGAGTGTGATGTTAGCTGTACTGTTTTATCGTATTAAGATATTTTCCTTCTACCCAGTTTTCTAAGTGAATTTTTAAATGATGAAAGGATGTCAGATTTTGTCAGATGCTTTTTCTGCATCAATTGGGATGATCATGCATTTTTTCCCTTTCATTTTATTAATGTGATTTATTATATTGTCTTATTGTCTTATATTGAACCATTCTTGCATTTTTCTCTCTCTTCTCAATGTGGGGCTACAACAATGCATATGTTGATTCTTTGTTTGTTGCTGTTGTTGTCCCACAGGTATCTTTAGTCTCTTCAATTTCCTTCACTTTTTTTCTTTCTGTTCCTCTGACTCAATTTCAGTTTTCCTGTTTTCATGCTCATTGATTCTTTCTTCTCCCTGCTCCAGTCTGCTGTTGAACACTTCTGGTGTTTTTTAAATTTTAGTTATTATACATTTTACCTTCATATTTTCTATTTCTTTCTTTTTTGTCCTTTTTCTATATATTTATTGTTATTTTGTTTATATACTGTCTTCCTGATTTCTTTTACTTTTATTGTGTATGATTTCCTTTATCTCAGAGTATATGTATAATAGTGATTTTAAAGCGTTTCTCTGGTAAATTCAGTATGTAAACTTTGGGATGATTTCTATCAGTTTGCTTTCTTTGAATGGTCTGTGCCTTCTGTTTATTTGTTTATTTGTATGCATTGTGACTTTTGTTGGGATTTGGATATTTTAATATAATATGATAAATATGGAAATTAGATTCACCCCCTTTATAAGAATTTACTAATTTTTTTTGATTGTTGAAGACTGTAGTAGTTTAATTTTTTAGTGACTTCACAGACTATGTATTGCAAAGATTGTATTCTTTATTGTGTTTGGTCTCTGAAGTCTTTGTCCCTTAGCCCAAATTTAATTAGTATTTTGTCAGATTTTAATGAATGCCAGGAGCCAAAAACCAAACAAACGAACAAAAATTTGTCTGAAGTCTTTGAAAATTGTTGGTGCTGCAGCACTCCATTGACACTTACCTAAGCTTGCTGAGCCCAGGGGTCAGCCTGAGGTGAAAGCTTAGGATCTTCTCATATCTTTTTCTAAGCATGCATCTTACTTTTGGTATGTTTATACTCATCTCAATTCCCCAGGAAACATGGATCCTTTTAAATGAGAAGGGGCAGAATAAGGGCTTTCACCTGCCAGTATTATCCCTTTTTTATTTCAGTGCTGATTATGTGGGTTTGTTTATTTGTGATGAATTAATCTTGTTGTACAATAATTATATATATATATACATATATATGTATGTATATATATGTATGTGTATACGTATGTGTATATATATATAAATATAAATTTCTATGTGGTTATCTATATTTTGATAAATATTTTTGAAAAATGTATATTGTGTATTTCCATTTGTGCTTTACCACAGGGATGCTAGAGTGCTACAATTGCAGATAATATTTTCATATAAACCATTAAAGGGGTAGTTTAGAAAAAGAAACATATGATTATAATAATTTAGTTAAACCCCAAGTGAAAAATAGACTATGTAAATAATATTGAAAGACTTTACCAGAAACTTATGTCATTCTCTTCTAAAATACAGTCCATATTATGAAAAAGATGAAACTATAAATAGATGTATAGATATTGATACCATCAGTTCTCATTACTTGTGGTAGTTATGGCCTCTATAGTTGCTATAAATACTAAGTCAGCAAATAAGGAACAGTACTCCCAAGGGAGATAAACATAGGCTTAGATTCTTGAGGACTCCTGGCCAAAACATTTTGGTACCCAGTCAATTCGTAACTTATTTTTTTGTGTTCCTGTTTAAAGGCATTATAGTTACTATACATTGTTGATTCATTGACACTGAACTCGCAGTCAACAGCACTATAGCTCATGCCTAATGAGGTTGATCTAACACACATATTTCCTCTGTGAGGCTCATCACGACCTTCGTACAGCAGGTCAGCACCACACTTGGTGCCATTTTGATGAGTGAAATCAGCAACAAAAAGCACCAAAATGCAAAAAAAAAAAAGTGTGGACTAACAAGACTGCAGAAAGGACCCTAGTTTATCTCGTGGTAGCTAAAAGAGGAAGGCTGAACACCATTGTTCTGAATCTTAGCCAAGGGTGTGTGGGTTGGGTGCTCAGAGCTTCCACTGCTCTGTACATGTCCAGGAGTGATGATGGAAGTGCCGTGGACGGTGGTGTTTGCAGGTTACAAATAGATTGTAGTGAGAAGGGGTATTCAAATACAGAATCCAAGAAAAATGAGGATAAATTATAAACTGATAGATAAATATATATATATATATATACACACATAGAGATTTTTGCATATATGTATCCATGTATGAATATGTATCCATCCATCTGCTTGTGTATGATTATATAAATATGGACAAACATGGGAGCTGTATTTATTTATTTAAAGATTTTATTTATTTATTTGACAGAGATAGAGACAGCCAGCGAGAGAGGGAATGCAAGCAGGGGGAGTGGTAGAGGAAAAAGCAGGCTCA
>NC_048223.1:46398633-46423962 GCF_002007445.2 Ailuropoda melanoleuca
TATGTGACAGAGAGATAGCCAGTGAGAGAGGGAACACAGCAGGGGAGAGGGAGAGGAAGAAGCAGGCTCCCAGCCGAGGAGCCTGATGTGGGACTTGATCCCGGAACGTGGGGATCACGCCCTGAGCCGAAGGCAGACGCTTAACGACTGCGCTACCCAGGCGCCTTTTATTAAAAGGTTTTAACTTCAGTAACTTAAGGCAGAAAAGTATTTAGAGAGAAACAGGACAACTTTCAGAAAAGGAGAAGAAAAAGTATACATCAAAAAGATTAATGACATGTTTGTTTTTATATAAAATTATTTTTAAAAATTCTAAGCATTAGATTGTTGAAAGTTGGATGTTCTGAGTAAAGTCTTTCGAGTTCATATGTGTGTTAAACTGTTTTAATTTACAAACTAAATTTTTCACATGTGGAGAAAGATAAATGAGCACAGATTTATATAGTTGGAGTTTTTGGAGAAGAGAANGGAGTGGGAGAGGAAAAAGCAGGCTCATAGCGGAGGAGCCTGATGTGGGGCTTGATCCCATAACGCCGGGATCACGCCCTGAGCCGAAGGCAGACGTTTAACCGCTGTGCCACCCAGGTGCCCCAAACATCGGAGTTTTATTAAAAGGTTTTAACTTCAGTAACTTAAGGCAGAAAAGTATTTAGAGAGAAACAGGACAACTTTCAGAAAAGGAGAAGAAAAAGTATACATCAAAAAGATTAATGACATGTTTGTTTTTATATAAAATTATTTTTAAAAATTCTAAGCATTAGATTGTTGAAAGTTGGATGTTCTGAGTAAAGTCTTTCGAGTTCATATGTGTGTTAAACTGTTTTAATTTACAAACTAAATTTTTCACATGTGGAGAAAGATAAATGAGCACAGATTTATATAGTTGGAGTTTTTGGAGAAGAGAATAAAGGGTGATTTAAACATCTCTGAGTCATTGCTAATTAGAAATAAGTAAAATTCAAAACAATTGCTATATTGGGATTTCATATATGAATGAAACAACTAGCAGAATACACACTTTGTAGTTATTAAGGTCCCCCTTAAAGGTCTGAAAATAGTGAGGTGAGTTGTGAAGGATATTGCCATAGTCTGCTCACACATTTGTGTATTACCTGAATGGCTTACGGTGGGAATTAGTATAATTTGTTACTTATCTAATTTTTAAACAGGCAAAAGTATGTTTAAAAAAAACCCTCACAACATGCCCAGATGAGAGCTGAAAAATAATATAATTTTATCATTGATATATTAGGTAAAAATTTTAAAAAGTAAGAGTGCATATATTTTTTTAAGATCTGCTTAGCTTTTATAAAAATCTGAGAGAAAAACACATCTGTAGATATTTTATTTGGTTTTTGAAGTGAATCTCATGCAGAAACAGGGTGGCAATGTACAAAAGCAAGAGTTATGAAAATAAACAGATGCATTAAGGGGCAGCATGCTACTCATCAATGGCATGACTTGCCAACTTCCCAGTCAGGTGTTCTGGACTTCCAGATCTGAGCCCAGACTAGGTGGGCTCGTCTATTGCCTTGTAAATTGCAGGCGGTCCTTCTAGTTCTACAAATGCAGTTTCATACTTCCGAAGTAATTTATTTATTATTTTCCAAGATTTGAATTCTCCATCTCCACCTGTTGAAATCCTAATCTGCCTTCATGGTCCAGCTCAGGTGTCACTTCCATGATCCTCCTATATCCCCCGCATCTCACATCATTGCTTGCATCTCGGCTCCTTACCAGTGCTCTTGTTTCCAGTACAGGAACTTTGTATGATCTTTGTCTACACTGTTGGGTGGTGGACTCCTTCAGGGGCAGGGGCATTGTGTTCTTCCTCCCTGAGTCTCCCCCCACACCTAGAAATACTCCTGTTACACAGCAGATGCCCCATAGATGTTTGTTGTGTTGAACTGACTGTGAAAGTGTTGCATTCTGGTGCATCTGACCACAGCTTTCAGGGGCATGCTGGTTATAGGCAGTGATTTTCTGTAGATTCTTAGCACTAAATTGTCACAGATGAAAGGATGGCTCAGATGAGCTTTCATGTAGTTATTCAAAAGGCAGTTTTTAATTGTCTTTGAAGGAGTATAATTTTCAACATCTTTTCAAATGTAATAATTGGGAATATACCTGCTGAAACTATTTTCAAATGGTGCCTTTTCATTAAATACAAAACCTAGAAATTATATGTATCCAAATCTCCAATGAAATATTTCTCTACTTCTTTTTTTTTCTGACATTGATTCCCATGTCTATATCACACTTTCAAATTATGCCGTAGAGGAGAAATTTTTAAGCGTGAAGTTAGTTGTAATGCAAAATGTATGAGACTTCACAAGCCTTTTCTCATTAGGTGCTGAGACTCCTGTCCATTTTAAAAACAGACACAACCAGCCCCTTGGTATCAAAGAAAAAGGGTAATTGCCTTAGTAATAGATAGTTAGAGACTTTATTATATTGGGATAAGGAGGGAAGAAAGGAAAGACAGTTGTCTCCAGCACAGGGGTCCTTCAGCAAGCACAGAAGAGAAGCCTTGGAACAACGAGCGCACCACGGAAGGTGGAAAATGGTGGGTGGAGATGGAGAGACATTCTAACATCAGGAATCAAAGGGAAAAGAACTCTTTAATATTAGATGACCTAAAACAAACTCAAATTGTACTTACAGTGAATTCTAAAAAATATTCAACTGTTAAAGTAGATCTAAAATTCAAAGTCCTTTTCATTTCCTCCTCTCAAAATCCCCCCATAATGGTTTACACTTTATGGATCTCTGTAGGTGTAGTTGTAGGTGTTCTCCTTTATACGTCTTCTTAAAGAAATTGGAAAGCATCAGACTGCGATTAAGAGACCATAACTCCTCCAGAGGCAAACATTATCTCCTATTGCCAGATGAGGAGCAAGGGTAAGGGCTGTGAGCAGTCTGTGCAACTTGACCATCTCTGTGCAGAGAATTTGCTCCCCATACCTGGGGCGTGTTAGAGCCATTTCGTATAAGGTGGACTGTGCTCCGTGTCTAATCTATAATATGCCTGATCATGTATTGTATAAAGGCAGATGATGACAATCCTACATAGATAAAATATGTAATGATTTACTTCAGTGTGTAGCATAAGTAGGCAACACATGGCATATTGTTTAAAAGTCTTTTCTAGAATCTGGACTTCATTAAATTTACAAAAGAGCACACCATTTGATATCTTTGTAAGCCTCAACTAACATGTATCAATTTTTCCATAACAGTAGTGCTAATTATATAGATTAATTGTTTGAATTAGGTGGCATTATTTGTAAAGTACTTAGCTTAGAAACTGTCCCAAAAGGTTGATTCATTAATGTGCACTACCTATGAGTCACAAATGGATACAACATATTTAGTATGTTTAAACAGACATTGAAACTATTAGAAAGCCTTACTTCAAAATGTTTAAAATTAAGGACCTCATATAATTAGATTTTAGGATTGCAAGAAAATTTAAGATATTTAACGTAGTGGCCACAATTTGCAAACAGAAGAAACTGAGACAGGTTGAATGCCTTAATGTAAGGCAGTGGTTTTTTGAGTAGGTATTATTTTTGGTCATGAAAAAGGTTAGCTGTCATAGTTTTTCATATCCCATGTCATATGGAGATGCACATTTTATTTTAAGTGTAAGAGGATATTCAGAGAATTTAGGAGCATACTGATGCCAGGGAAAATAGGCTCCTTCCATTCCTGATCTCTGAGGAATGAGATTTTTTTTTTTTAGAGGTATAGATTTTTTTTTAAGATTTTATTTCTTTATTTGACAGACAAGGCAGTGAGAGAGGGAACACAAGCAGGAGGAGTGGGAGACCAAGAAGCAGGCTTCCCGCTGAGCAGGGAGCCTGATGCGGGGCTTGATCCCAGGACCCTGGGATCATGACCTGGGTCGAAGGAAGATATTTAACCAACTGAGCCACCCAGATGCCCCTGAATGAGACAATTGAAAGGACAGAGAACATGGTGAGGGGAACAATGAAAATAGTAATTTTATTGCATATTCACAGTCTTGTTTTATGTAAGACTACGAAAGAAGGTCATAATATGTGGTCTACTGATAAAACAGTGCTCTACAATTGAAATACCTACTTGACCATAAAACCAGCGCCTCCAGTGTGAATATATGGCAGTGTGACTACGTCAGTAAAAATCCCCAAGGCTGTCTCTTAAATATCTCGTTAAAATAGATGACCAAGTGTCTCAGTAGGGTTATGATA
Organism: Ailuropoda melanoleuca; assembly: GCF_002007445.2. Classification (NCBI taxonomy): domain Eukaryota; kingdom Metazoa; phylum Chordata; class Mammalia; order Carnivora; family Ursidae; genus Ailuropoda; species Ailuropoda melanoleuca. The sequence goes on from NC_048223.1 coordinate 46,402,869, forward strand.
GGGATTCACAAATCATCTGGTGCTACCGAAAGTTCTGTCCTTCCTGAAATGAATTAGTTGCAGTGGAAAAACTCATGCAAAACAACCCATATAATGAAAAGAAAAAGAAGCTGCACCGGACAGATATTTCAGACTCTGTGTTAGTATCGGCAGTGAGGTGGGAGAATTCACACAGTGATAATCTTTTATGTTTGGTTACTTTTCTGTTTCTCTTATTAACAGTTCTTTACTATGTTAACAACTTTGATTACACAAGTTTGCTTGGTTTTGATGAAAAAAATCTTGAATTTTAAAAGCAACCTTAAAATTCCTACAACACATGCTAAAAAGTAAATATGATTCTGAGAACATTAACTTTACTCTGATACATGTAACATTTTTTCCAGATTCTACATTCATGTATAAGACATGTTAAAAGGAAAACTTTCTCTGCAGCAAATTTCCATAGAAAAGATGCATGTAACTGACAGCAGAAAATGTTACAAGGTTAAAGGGTATGACTGTTTTTCTTCAGGTAAAGGTAGCTCAGAATAGATAGGAATATGACAGTAACTGGGATCAGTTTACTCTAGATACTGACTAGTCCCTATTATAAGTTAAAACACCTCTTTCTGCACAATTATTATATGTATTATATATATAATACCTATATATCAGCATTATATATAGTATATGTATTATCAGTGTATATATGTATTATATATGTATATATAATATATATAATACATATATACACATATAATACAGTATACTGCTGGAAAACATCTCTAGTGTGGGAACTTAATTGTTTAACTCTCGGAGTGAATGTAATGATACATGGCAACAGTGCCATCTCGGTGGATGAGCTTTGGAACATAAGAAAGCCTGGTTCAATGACATATGGATTCTTTTGCATTTTTCTCTGAAGTTTTTGTTTCCAGCTATTAGAAAAGAAGCACTGGGGTGCCTGGGTGTCTCAGTTGGTTAAGCCTCTGCCTTCGGCTCGGGTCATGATCCGGGGGTCCTGGGATAGAGTCCCACCTCGGAACACTGCTCAGCGGGGAGTCTGCTTCTCCCTATTCCTCTGCTCATTTTTTTTTCTCTCTCTATTTGCTTACTCTCTCAAATAAATAAATAAACAAAAAAAAAGTACTTAAAAACTATCCTTCACATTTAACTCTGCTTTGATATGTTTGGCAGAGGGATGGGAGCTGCACTCTTAGAAGTATACGTGTTAAGTCTGCATTCCTTTCAGCTTCTTGTTCTAGCACCTACTCTTTCTTCCCCTGATTGAAAAGACACCAGATAATACCACGTCAAGTAAAGTCTCTGCCGGAAGACGGGTATCACATTCTCCTCTTAGATAATACGACTATGGATGGGGTGGCAGATAGGACTAGGAGGTCATTTACCTACTGGCTTGCAATGATGAGTTTGGGTTCAGATAGCATTGGCAGAGGCTTCATGTTTATGGTAGAAACAAGGCTAATGCCTGGAGTGAAGCCTGGAGATTATGTGAATCCCAAGTTCTCAAAAATAAATGGTTTGTTTTTGTCATCTTTGCTTTTAACAAGTATTAGCCTTGCTAATGACCCACCAAGGAATGCAAAATAGAATACAGTAGGTCTGTGACTCATTTAAACTGTGTGAAAACGGGAAGAAGTTTGGAATTTGCCTACCCCATGCTTCTCCCGTATTACCACATAAACAAACATAACATGTAATTACTTTAATATTTTCTGTCACCCTGGATCTTCTGTAAGGGCTGTGATTGCATAAAACAGGTCTGCCTTGCTTGTATTTCTAGCTCCAGTATCAAGCACTGAAATCAGCACTTGATAGCTGCTTAATAACTTAAAATATTTGTTGCATTACTAGAAAGTGTGCAGATTGCTAGTGTTCCCAAATGTGGTTAGATTGTACTTTTACTCCAGGAATCCAGAGAATGAATGTGGAAATGTTAAAGATTTGGAAAGGGTAAAGCAAAGTCTATTCCTCTGCAGAGGAGGGAAATTTTTCTAGTGTGTTTCAAATGACAGAATGTTAAAGTGCATGGTGAGATGTGATGTCTTTTGAAGAAAAAGTGAAATACTCTGCTTAGTATCCTGATTTTCCATTCAATGCACTGCAGTTAACAAAATCTTCTGAGACATATATGTACAGTTTTTGTCTTAATGAAGTCGACTTAAATTTTCTTGCATGTAAATAATAACCATTTACATAGTCCTTATTTAAAATGTGAACAGAATGGTGGAAATCAAACTGTCTTCCTCATTGTTTGATAAATATTTGGCAACTTCAGTTATTGCTGAATATTTTTGTTTTTCCTTTGATAATACATTAACACTTTGCACACAGTTGTTCCTAGAGAACTGTGAAGTTTGATGAATAATTTTAAATTTAGGACATGCATTTAAGAACTACTGAGTGGAGGAATTCACTGCGGTGAACTTTATTTTCCTTCATTCCCATCCTGCCCCAATTTAAAGCAAACTAAGAATGTATGTCTGTTAAGCAACAGAAATGTTTTTATAGTTCATATATGGAAGTATGTCTAAGTATTTTGTGACTGTACTTCGAGCTATGAAGTTTTCCACCCTGCTGCATTGCTGTTTTTCTTAAACTGGATTAAGAGCAGCTGTGGGAGCAAGGGCTTAGAAGGATGCTGATCAGCAGAGATGGTGATTAATACAGGCCGTCTGAGAGAGATCTACACTTGTTTTAGCTTTTCAGCCCACGTTTTCAGAGACAACAAATAACGTCACTGTTCATTCCTTTCCGTCGTCCTGACTTGGGTGGAGGCATGAGCACTACTATGCCGGGTGATACGGATGGCTGAGTATAGCGGCCTGAATGTCATCAGAGCCTTGGGGATCGCACTGTCATTGCAAATGGCAGAAGTCACGCGTGTGTAACAAGCTTTGTGATGGAAACTGCTGTTGACATGAATTGATTCTCTGTCCTATGCTGGCTACTTTGGGTCTTCAATATTTATTGTAGGAAATCATCTTAAAATCTAAGATTTTCAGTGTGCCCAGAGAATAGCAAAGTGGATTATCATAAACATGTTTTCTCCATTTTTATCTGTTGACATAATCTGAGAAAAACAAGAATCTATATAAAATGAAATAGTTTAATATTAAAATAAAAGCATATTCACAGAGTTCACATTTCTTCTTGCAGCTTTAATATTGTTTTGCTATATCATGTTCAAATTGTAAATTTACTGGAACATAATTTTTTGCGTAGACCAGTGTGTTTTTAAAGCACATTGTTCTATAATGTGTCAAGAGTGACCTGGCTGCTCGCTCAAACAACAGAGCTGGCATTAGGAATATAAGGGCGATAATTTCTAATTTGTAAATTCTAAACCATTTCCCCATGGTCTCTTGGTTTTTCTCATCTTTTCATTTATGAATCAACATACAACATCTACTCACATATAATGTTAATGTATTTTAACATGGATACAAACATATAGATCAGTCAGCGATGTGAATTGGCTTGATTAATAGTAATTTCATGGAGTCTTGCCCTTAAACAAGCGTAAGCAGGAATCACATCTCTGGAGGTATGTTACTCTTTGAAGCTCCTTATCCAAGATATCTTAGGCCCACTTCCAGTAGTGGGACCAGCCAGGGTCAGCAGCGGCCTCTGGTAGGAGTGCCAGGGCCCGAGCGGAGCTGCATGGGTCTGATCCTGGTTTTTCCCTTCGGCACGCTCCTGGACGCTCTGCCCGGTGCATGCAGTTCCTTAGTGTTTGGGTGAGCCGCGGAGACTACGCCCATGGGGCCCTTCGAGCGACAGCGGCCTGATGAGTTCTCCTTGGTGGTGGGGGTTTTTCTCACAGAAACTTGAGAAACTGACTTACAGAATGTGGCAGACGTGTTGATTTGAGATGACTCTTATATTCGTTAGACACAAGATGAGGCATCTTTGTGGACAAAGTGGGAAAAAATGAAATAATGTGCATATTTTATTAGCTTGTATGGTTTTGATGAGAAGGCAGCTGTTACTCAATCCTATACGAAATATCTTTTTTCTCTGGCTGCTTTTAAGATTTTCTCTTCATTTCTGGTTTTAAACAGTTTGATTATGATGTGCTTTGGAAAAACTATTAGGTGGGAAATTATGAGATAAAAATACAAAGGATAAGGTATTTAATGCTATTATAGAAGCTTTGGGCAAACTCGTGGAGAAAGTGATAGAGCCAGGTCTTAAAAATATTGGTCAGGTGGACAAATGAAAGCACATTTCAAGCAAAGAGTATTATATTCAAGTCATCCAGGACTGACTTAGATATTTACTAACAGTTCATGATGAGCAGGGGTCAGGAATTCTCACAGGGACCATAGAGTCTCCGAACTCATCCCTCTGCTCTCAGGTTCTCTGAGGATGCTTCTACTCTGCTTGTAAGTACACGTTCATACATACGTGATCTCATTTAGGTTTTTTCAAAAGGTTTTACTAGCTCCCCACTGTCTGTGGAATCAAATCAAAAGTCTTTAGCTGCAGTCCAAACAGTATCCTTTTCTGCACTCATGTATGNTTTCAAAGATTTTATTTATTTGACAGAGACAGCCAGCGAGAGAGGGAACACAAGCAGGGGGAGTGGGAGAGAAAGAAGCAGGCTTCCAGCAGAGGAGCCTGATGCGGGGCTCGATCCCAGGACTCTGGGATCATGCCCTGAGCGGAAGGGCAGACGCTTAACGACTGCACCACCCAGGCACCCCCATAGCTTACTCCTTTTAATATACCAAGGAGTCAAAAACCTTTTGAAATACTTTGAGCTGTGGCTTTTAATTTTGTGCAGATATTTGCATTTTTTTAGGCAGGGAGGGAGTATGTGTGAGGACTAGCTCCTCCCTATTTTTTCTGGAGGTACAGGCAGCTCAGAGGCTTGGGTGCCAGTGAGTCCAGGCCCCTGGGATCCAACTGTCAAGTACGCTTTGCTCAGGGCACCGCTTTGTTTGACTGCAAAGAAGAGTTGTTGGAATCAGTGTGGGAAAGGACACAGAGTCAGTAAGAACATCTACTGAGTCCTCAGTCATCATAAATCCTGTGTGTGTGTGTGTGTGTGTGTGTGTGTGTGTGTGTGTGTGTTGCTAAAATAAATAGGTACTGACAGGTAGTAATGTTCTTTTCCCTAGAACTCTCAGTGACTACTTAAGCTTTACACATAGACTGAGCTTTTGGTAGAATACAAATTTGCCTTTTCACACATGCGAGCTGCTGAGCCCATGACAAAAGCTGACACAGGGGAGGTCACCAGGTGCTCCATGAATATGTCTGAAGCTAAGCAGGTGCAAGGCAGAGACTGCAGGGCCCTTATTTGGGGTTAGTTCTTCTAGGGAAATTTTTTTATTCCTCAAAGTAATTAAAAATACATTTCAAAATAAAAATGTTTTATTTATTTATTTATTTATTTATTTATTTATTTATTTGACAGAGATAGAGATAGCCAGCGAGAGAGGGAACACAAGCAGGGGGAGTGGGAGAGGAAGAAGCAGGCTCATAGCAGAGGAACCTGATGTGGGGCTCGATCCCGCAACACCGGGATCACGCCCTGAGCCGAAGGCAGAAGCTTAACCGCTGTGCAACCCAGGCGCCCCTCAAAATAAAAATGTTAACACTGAATCAGGAGTCCTAAATATTAAATTACATCTACATGGAATCCATTAAAATAGTATCTTCATTTCAATAGAAAGGATTATATGGTAATTTACATTATTCAGATATTTTAACACAGTTACTTTTTTGTTTCTAAACAGTCCTTTTAAAATTTTGTTTTAGATGAAGATAAATTGGACATTAAATTACTTTCTTCATGTGTTATTCTGTAAGAAAAGCATTTCAAAAATGAGTATTTGGTATGATTCAGTTTTATTTCATATACATTCAGTAAACAAGGCCTGGAAGTAAGAGTGAATATATTTAATTAATTTCATTTTATGCTTAACTTTACTGCCTTATTTTTCTAACCATAAGTATTACTACTTATGAGAGAAGTCTAAATTTTTAAAATAGCAATTTTCAATTTAAAAATTATCTGAAAAATTGAATTTTCTAATGAATTCTGAGTGACTTACATACATACATATATAAATATATTTATATATATATTTTTTTTTTCTTTTCCCCCAGTAAACTGAGTTCAAACGAATTGGAGCAGTGAAGAAGACTCGCCTAAGACTTGTAAGTATTTAAGAAAATAGTTAATTCCGGGGCGCCTGTGTGGCACAGCAGTTAAGCGTCTGCCTTCAGCTCAGGGCGTGATCCCGGCGTTGTGGGATCGAGCCCCACATTAGGCTTCTCTGCTATGGGCCTGCTTCTTCCTCTCCCACTCCCCCTGCTTGTGTTCCCTCTCTCACTGGCTGTCTCTATCTCTGTCAAATAAATAAATAAAAAATCTAAAAAAAAAAAAAGTTAATTCCATACATGAAAACAGGTAAATCATTCTAAAAGTGTATTAGGTCTTTCATGAAAAAAGTCCCATAAGCAAAATAAATTTGATTAATGGCAAACAGATGAAAAGCAAGCTTGAGTATCCGTAAAGCAGTCTTATTTCCTATTTATCTGGCGATCCTGAGTGGTCCGTTAACTTCTGTGACGATCAGCCTGAGAGAGTGAGGCTGTACCTCGAACCTCCCACTCTAAACTCCCAACATAATACATTTGTTTTCTGTGTGAGGCATTTTTGGCATCACAGGTGATACCCATGCAGACATGGAGGTTAACGGGAATAAAACCGTGTTACTTCAGGAGAGAGAAGACAGGTTAGACTCAGTAGGTGGAGGCTTGCGACCCGTGTGGAGATAGTGGCCCCCCGGGACGAGCTCTCTAAGCATACTCGTTAGCCAGAGGCCTGCGGAACTTGTCAGCATCAGCGGTAACGCATCCAGAGAGGCGCTAGACACGTGCCTTCAGAAAAATTTCACATTAGGTCTGTTGGAGCGGTTCAGAAAATACGTTATTTGACCACATATATCAGTTCCCATTCATGAGTGGTGTCCAGTGGGCACTTTTTCAGTTTCTGTGTCTAGTTTTAGGACATAAGCTAAATTGAATAATACCTCATGTCTGCTTGCTTCCATGGTGAACATGCGAATCTAACAGGTAGCTTAACTCCCTTGGAAATAGATGGTATGTACTGTAAGATTCCAAACAAGTAGAAGTGAGGATAATAAGTTATGTGTTGAATTTCTAGCAGCTCATTTTCCTGTGAAATGGTGCAGTACGATTTCAAAGAGCAAAACCTTGTAAGCAGAATATTGTTTACTCTAGGTCTATTTACTTCTACATGACAGTTTAACATGTACTTGTAAGTCTGATACAAGCTCTCATTTTTTTCTTTTCCCTTTAATGTGCCTTTTCTGAAATATCAACACCATCTGCCACTACTTTACTATTGTGCTGTGAAAATAACTTACATTTTTCAAAAATACCTCCTAACAGTTTTAATTATACATGATTTTTGGTTTTTCTGATACATTTTTGACATTTCAAAGAAAGCGAGGAAGGTAACAGAGTATAAAGTTTCCATCTCTAGCTGAAAACCATGCTGAGGGGCTGAGGTGGGTAAGGCGGCTGAGGGGCATTCTGTCCTGCCTGCGGGGGTGGCACTAGGTCCTGTCCAGTCCGCCAGCTGAGCCCTCCTCTGCCGTGGACTAGATTCGGTGCTGAGACAATAGTACGTGAGACACTTCCATGTGCTGGAAGAGATGGGGGCAGGGAAAAGATATGAAGCACCGAGAAGTAACACTTGTAAGGTCACATGGAAAGGTCTTTAAAAGCATCACATTTGCATGAGTTTTGAAGGATGTGACAAGCTGCAGTGTGAGTGCTGTGTAATCAGTTAAAGGTGACACATTCTAGAGTGGAAGGTCTGAAGGCAGTAACCACACACACACACACCGATACGGAGGTCAGCAGGAACAGTGGGGCCACGTGTTGAGCAGTAAGATTGATAAAAGACACCATTTTTATAAGCTTTGCTTGTTACGTAGATGGAGGGCAGGTAGTTCTAAGTGGATAAAGTCATATAAAACCAGTTTGGGAGGGCAGAAGTAGAAGCCAGCTTGCTTTGAGGGATGATGGAAAGGACGTCAGGTTTGAGGGGCATTGCATGGCAGGTGACTCTACCCACTGGAGAATTATCTTTAGGAAGGAGCTGAAACTGCAGGTTTTTAGTTCTTAAACAATGGATTAGAGTTGGAGATAAACACTTAGGAGCTATAGTAATATGGGGAATAAATGTCATGGGCAGGACTACCCAGAAAAAGAATATAGAATTAAGAGAAAAGGATCGAAAGTAAATAGGAAAGAACACCAAAATAAAGAGAGCAGGCAGAGGAAAAATGTTAGCAGAGGAGACTCAGAAGAACCCTGTAAGGGAGGCAGAAGGTAACTTGTGAAAATAAGAAAATGAGCCTAATTGAACTGGAACCTTGCACATTAGCAGTTATCTTAGCGGGAACTAGTAGGTCAATATCCGTAGTATAGTGGATTTGTAGGCAAAATAATATGAGGAAATAAAGTAGACTCTACTTCCCAGAATTTGGGTGTTTAAAAGAAAAGAAGGAAGATCAAGGGAAGCAGGCTAGGATGGGACAACTTGATTTTTCTGTAAGCATAATGTAAGGAGTCAACAAATACGTAGAGATTGAAGATATAAGCGATAAAAGTCTATATTTGAAGAACTAAGGTACTGAGGGTATGAGAAGTTATGTTAGTGTTCTGTCAGTTGCAGAGTAAAAAATTTCAAAACAAAGTCAAAGAAAAGTGACTTCTAATAATGGAAGTATTAGGAATTTATCCACTTATGAGACACCGGGCCTACCCCGCCACGACCCTAAACAGCAGTCTGCAGAGTGGCAACGAAAGTCGGTGTGCATGTGATGAGGGAGACTTAGGGGAGGAGCACAGGTTGGTCTCAGCCATGACTGATACTCAGCCCACCTGCCCTGAAACAGCTGGACTCGGTGCTAAATTATTAAAATATGTCCATGCTGTCTGGTAAATGATCATATTCAGAATCTTTCAATTGCTCATTTGCTTGCTATCCAAAGCACTCTGTTTACCTCCAGGAACGTCAAAATGTCCAGCAGTCAGATACAAAATGGATAATTTCTGGCAAAGCCAGAGGACTCTAAGTCCTGGCTTCAGCTGTAAGGTCTGTATACTTTTGATAGGAAATGTTATTCCATTCTTTTAGATGTTGACTTTCTTGGTTTCATCAGTGCAGGAAGTGATAATACAGAAGGTAATAATGCAAGAGTTGATGATGATGTTGCAGGACAGGATGATGGTACAGGAGGTTATGATGCAGGATGGAATGATGATGGTGGAGGAGGTGATGATGGTGCAGAAAATGATGATGATGCAGGGGGTGATGATGCAGCAGGTGATGATGAGGAAATGATGATGATGCAGGAGCTGATGATGTAGGAGGAATTACAGGTCTGTGACTTGGGACCATCAGCCAGCTCAACAGGGAGCCCATGAATGCACAGAATGAAGTCAGGTGTTTAATGAAACTAAAGTCAGGACAATGAGCCGGGGCACCAAAGAGTCTGGCATGCAGGTGTCTGAGGGAGGTCACAGCCTGGATCTGACCGTCCTTTTGCAGTGGGTGAAGGACTCTGAGTCCTGAGGATTTACTAATCCGGATAGCACCTGGCGCCTGCACGGGTCCTGTTGTTTCTTCGGAAATAGATCGAGATAGCTTTATCTACCAACTATCAAACGACTAATACGACTGCATCTGACCGTGTTTCCCCCTTCTCGTGGACTCTTGAAGCACACCTGACCCCTTAGTACAAGTTATAAAAAGATGCTTTGTGAGGATAGACAGTTCATAAAAGTCGCTCCCCGTGGGAGTAATTAGGAGGGAGTCCATCATCTCCACCACGTCAGGGCGTGGTGAGCAGAGTAGGGAATGGATGTCAGGCCCCGCTCAGGTCCCTTTGGCCAAGTGCTCTCAGTGGAGCACAGTCTGTGCATAGCAGGGCCTGACCATTCTTCTCTGTGTGCTCACAGAGCTCTGATGGCTCCTGGCCATGTTGATGACACTGGATGGCTGTCTAGCTTTTCTGAAGAGATACCCTGAGGGCAGTGCAGTGGCCAGAGCAGATTTCTCAAGCCTTTATTTTCCCTCCATGGTGGAGCCTACACGGTGACTCTTGGCCCTCGGCTGCGCTGCTCTGCCATAATCATGTAAATGTGTGGGGCTGACACCACAGGCTTCAAGCTCTGGGGAGGAGGGTGTGAGAACTTCTCTTTTAAAGTAGAGTTTTCACTGTGTAATTTCTCATGCGAGGTAGTTCTGCGTCCTCATAGCAACTGCTTCTACACACCCCAAGGCTTGTAACCTCACTCACTCTTGTAGAAAGTTGTTTGCTATGTCTGCCCTTTACCCGGAGCGCTTTTCCTCAGGAGGTGAGCTAGCCTTTCACACATACACAGCACAGAGAAAATGCATTATTTATGAGTTTGAATTGCTTGAGCTCCCAACCATCATACACATGCATTGCATTTTTCTGATACATTAAGATTAAAAAGTAAATTTTAAAAACCACTAATTTTATTTCTCAGAGAGGCCCGAGGACTGGATTTGGGAAGGGGTGCTTAGATGTCTAAGGCCCTGTGACAGAGCAGTATTTCACGTGGTGGGAGGACTCTGGTGGCATTCTGCTCGAATGCATCACGGGTACAGCGGCGCTTTGAGGCTTTACTGCCTGGTCTCAGCTGTCTGTGGAGCACTGGCGAGGGGAGGGAAGTCAGCGTATTTACTACTGCAGTGTTGTCCTCACAGTGTCTCCAGCAGGTGCTCATGCACAGGACCCCGGATAGGAGCTGCTGTGCTCAGAGTTTCCTAAGTAGGATCCTTGAGTCTAGAGTGCATACAGCTCTGGTCACCAAAGGACCCATTGAGGAGAAAGTGTCATAACTGCCGTGTGGAAACAAACATTGCCAAAGATGCGACCTGGCAAATACACTGTAATTTAAATTTTCTTTATAAAGCTGCTACCTAAAAACAGCAATCACAAATTGTAATTAAGTTGATGTCCTTCGTAACACATTTGATTTAAACCATGATTCTTTCATTAAGAAAAATTATTTCGGAGTCCACCCATACTTTTGATAGGGAACGCACTACTTATTGATGGATTTTATCTCTAAACTAGCACATACAAAAGGTGAACATTCAGTAAGTGAAGGACTATTCCTTATAGATGTTAATTATTACAAAAAAAAACTAGTCATATTTTTGGTTGCATAAGCTATTCATTCAACAAACATTTATTGTGTCCCCATTACATGTCTCGTCCTGTGGCAAGATCTTTAGGCATAATAACGAATAATCCTTTAATGCAAGAGGTCTATTACTTTAGTGGGAAAGAGACTTAAACTAATCTGAGGTGAGAGAGAAGCAGCCTCTGGTGTTCCCATGAACCAGCCTGGTACTCATGGTCAGGGTTGTGTTCTGTTACACACGGACAGCAACATCAGCAGACACAGTTACCCTGACTGAGGTGCATTCAGACTAAAGCAAGACCCTGTGCTGTCATGGCTGAGCGCAGATAAACAGGAGTATTGTCCACACAATTAGCTCTTCAAGCTAAAGTGAATAGCAGCTGCTGCTTTGCCATTTACAAACTGAGCTTTGCTCCAGACCGCCCTATAGAGAGTGTTTATTAAGATACCCAACCCAGGGGCTCCTGGGTGGCACAGCGGTTAAGCGTCTGCCTTCGGCTCAGGGCATGATCCCGGCGTTATGGGATCGAGCCCCACTTCAGGCTCCTCCTATGAGCCTGCTTCTTCCTCTCCCACTCCCCCTGCTTGTGTTCCCTGTCTCACTGGCTGTCTCTATCTCTGTCAAATAAATAAATAAAATCTTAAAAAAAAAAAAAAGATACCCAACCCAGTTGCGATCATCTGAGTGTCTGTGTCTTCCCAAAATTCCTATGTTGAAATTTTAAGCACAAAAGTGAAGGTTTAGGAGGTGGGGCCTTTACAAGATGATTGGGTCATGAGGATGGAGCCCTTATAAAAGGGACCCCACAGAGCCCCCGTGCCCCATCATGAGAGGATAGCAGAAGTCTGCAACCCAGAACGGGGCCCTCGCCCACCCATGCTGGCCCCCAGATCTTGGACTGGCAGCCCCCAGAGTTGAAAGCTATGAATTCCAGCAGCTTGTGAGTTCCCTAGCGTGTGGTGTGTTGTTAGAGCAGCTTAGACGGACTGAGATACCAGTCATGCAGGTCAAGTGCTGCACCTCCCAGCAACACCTAGCCCAAAGCGAGACCCCATTTCCTTAAACCTCCTCCAAGTCACCTAACAGAAACTGAAACCCTGGAAATAAGTCCTTCCTGAAACCCTGTTACTAGACCTCTACCCCACAATTCCCCAAGTGTGTGTGCTCCCTCCATGCGGTAAACCGGAAACCCAGCCTGCTCAGAGACACCTGTGTTCCTAGTGATTTCTGGCCACGTGATGTTGGGAAACGTAATCAGAGCTAAACTAGGGGGAAAATGCTCTGGGAACAGAAAAAAGCTATAAACACACTGTGTGTATGTATGAGAGAGAGAGGGACAGAGGGATAGAAAGAGGGAGGGAGAGTGAGAGGGGGAGAGAGGGAGAGAGTTTGAGGGAGAGAAAGAGAGGGAGAGAGAGGGAAGAGAAGGAGAGAAAGGGAAGAGAAGGAGAGAGAGGGAGAGACAGAGACAGAGGGAGAAGGGGAGAGAGGGAGAGAGGGGGAGAGCGCTTCAGGAATGCCAGCTCTCTGTACCTGAGCTGCATTTTTAAGTAAAGAAGTCTGGCAGGAGCAATGTGTGTTTTTAGGAGGAGTCTGAGGAAGGAGGATGCTGTAAAACTTTCCCAGTCCCACCACCAGTAGTGTCAGTACATGGAATCACACAGCTGATTCATCATCCATGCTTTCAGCAGATCCGTACACAAAATGACAGATTTGTGTTACTACACGATAAGACGTGAACATGTTCCGTGTTATATCAGTCTTGCTGTTGTCTTGCAGTAAGCATGAGGGAGGGACCACTGCCCCATGGATGTGGGCTGTCAGGTTCACTCCACAGCTACATTTCTCCAGGGTTGTGAACTAAGGAAGTGGACACAGTCCACATGGGGAGAGGGGACATCAGCACAAGTCACAGAGGGACTTCCACACTGGTTCAACCAGGGCCGGGTACCTGAGACTTACTCTGAAATCTCTCCTTCCATGTCCTGAAACCTGGAAAAGCCGGAAGCTTCAGAAAGAGTTGGGATAGACGAAGAGGGGAGAGGAAAGAACAGATGGAAACACTGTGCCACAGGTGTGGAATTACGGGGTGACCTGAGCTGTGGAAAGGATGATGAGAAGTGAAGCTTGAGCAAGTTTTAACCAAGGCTCAATGTAGTCAGAATGTGGTCTTGCAATGATCCATAGCCTGATTCCAAAGCCTGTGACTATATTATGTAGATTCTATTAAGAAAAGAAGATTTTCCTGGAATACCTGAGAAGGCCCAATATAATCCCATAAACCTTGAAAAGAGGGACTTTCTTCCCTGGGAGGCAGGAAACAGATGCGGCAGGAAAGTGTTCGAGGGGTTCCCGGCATGGGAGGAGTTGACACCCTGATTCTCACTGCCAGTTGGAGGCGTTCATGTGCAGGGACCAAGGAGAGGACTCAGAGGGCTGAGAGTGAGAGCCCCAGCTGCTTGTCAGCAAGAAGACGGGGAGCTCATTCCTTCAGCTGCAGGGAGCTGGCTCTGCGGGGACCATGGAGAAGCTGGGAGCAGGTGGCTGGGAGCATCGTGAAGCCCGGGGCAGAGAAGCCAGCAGGGCCAGCCGGGATGGCTGACGACGCACCTGCGAGGCCACAGGTTGTGAAGTGCAAGTGCTCGCCTTGCAGTGATTTGTTACCACGCCGGAGAAAAGTAATCGGTAGCTTGGACTTTTTAATATCACAAAGGCAGACCTTCAGTGTCTGCAAATACCAAAAATGTTATAGGATTTTCTTGTTATCAGTAGGCAAGTAAGGAGAGAAATCTTACAAAATGTGTTTGAAGACAATTATGAGAAGAAACAAGTTTGGTTTCCCACGCCCATGTACATTCAGCCTGTTCAGGACCCTTCTTGTGAACTTCAGCAGAGGTCTTAAAAATTACTCAGAGGCATGATTTCAGATGCAAATCTCCTGGTGCTCTGCAAATTCCTGAACACCATCTTCGAGAAGGTGCCTCATGACAGTGCAGCCAGCAGTCGGGCATCTACGCCGAGTCCACTGGGGACCGGGTGTCATCTAAAGTAATGTTACTGAGACCTGAGAGTCACTCAGGAGGCCTGTCCACCTGGGCCGAGTTCCTGCAGAGCTGCCTGAGTCCCCAGACTGATGCTTCAGAAGAGAAGACACGATCCTGAGCAGGCCTTCTCTGTGGAGTGGTCTTGCTCTTCTTCCTGTGATCTCTGCTTGAACCCCCCTTTTCTGGTCCTTTCCTCTCTTCCTCTTCTCCCTGTCGTCCATCCTGCGATTTCCCTTCTCCCAAACATATACATTTCTTAGATGAGTTTTTAGTTTCTCCAAACATCTGAAATTGAATGAAATGATTTCTGTAGCAGGAACAGAACATAAGATCAGGTAAAATACGTCTGCCTAAAGATCTGATACCATTTGTAAGTCTGTTAATGTAACACATTTGCCTAAGACTTTGAAACACATAAAGAAAAGCCATAGTTACTAAGCACAACACTTAAAGTAGGCTTGTGTCATCAATTTTAACATTTCTGTTATTGTCACCTTTCATATCTTTAAATCTGTGCCAAGATCTCTGATATTTTATGTATATTATCTCCTTTAATTCTTACAACTCTCTGAGATAGATTTGTCTTCCTGTTTTAAGATTAAGAAATTGGGAAGTAGCATGTACTAGAAATAGAGTTATGGTCAAATAGCCAAACAGTGAATATAGATGTTAGTACTTAAATAAAGTACTTTAATTAGCTTCTCTGGTTACCGGTAGAAAATTTTTCAGACTGTACCGAAGAAACAATTGAAAAACAGCAAGGTAGCTAAAATCTTATCTCTTGTCATCTCCATATTTACCTGGTTGAGACATCTTGACTCACCTAAAAAATCAGCAGAACTAATCCTTAAAGAAGGCCCCACTAGTAAATATTCTTGATGTTACAATCATCCTAAAGAGCATAGAAGCTCAATTTATTAGACTTCTCTAATTATTATTTCATTTCTTGATGCTTTTTGCCTTAGTAATAGTTATATATCGTAATTTTAATTAGTGTTTTCATTTTGTAATTCTTGTTTTAAAAGCAGAGCATACTTAACATATGTTTGATCAATCATCTGTCCAAAATCAATCTCTATAAACTTTAGAAAAATTTACCCCATGTGTCAATAAGCTTCAGGTGCTCATTTAGCTTACTACCCTTCTTTCTCTTAACAATTATCAGACACATCTTCTGTCTTAGATTTCAAAAAGAATGGCCAGGAAGTGAAATTGTTTTCTGGAAACCTCACTTTATTGAATTATGATATTCCTGTGATAGGATTTATCTACTAATGTGTGTATGTATTTATTTCCAAAACACTTTATTTCAAGGACCATTTCTTTAAATTATGTGATTCTCTAAGCACCTTATGGAAGAAGGAAGAACCTTCTGCACTTTGACCTCCCACTCTCGAGGTAGCTTGTAATGTGTTGGTTGCCATTGTCTCGCATGAGCATAATTATTATAATTATAATGAAGATGCTCCTGGGGAATATAGACATCTTGAAGTAGCAATGAATTAATTCATTTACGTAGGGAAAATCCGTTCTTCAAGAAGAAGGAAGTGTCATTTTTCTGAAATTAGAGCTCTCAAGAAGAGCATACTCACCCAGAAGTTGTAATTTTAGAAATGATGATGATAATGATGACAAACGGTAATGCTGCCCTTTTCCCTCTAAATTGTTTAATGGATTCTTTTGGGAGACAGAATGGCAGAATTTCTCAAACTGAGGTGCATAGGCATGTTTGGAAATGCTCTTGGGAGTCTGGATTCTCAGACTGGTACATGTTGGGTTTTCTATACTATAATTGTTTTTAAAAAATACTAAAATCAAGTTTGACATCATATTAGCCATTGTGCAACTGAAGATTGCTAAGCTTTCGTGACTAATATTTCTGTATTTATGATCCTATTTTTGACAAGTAAAAGCCAAATCTAGTATCTTTTGCAAACCATTTTTTCCAGGGGAACAGGGTTATCACCCAGCACACTCTGGTGTGGGCTGCAGGACTCAGAACTAGAGCGAGCTGAGTATTCACGTTGTGAACAGGCCCCTTCTAACATTGGAAGATATTTGCATGGACCAAATATGCTCTTACGAAGTAGCAGTAAATATGCCAGAAGTACTTCTCTGTTCTAACGATGATTGGATCACATGCTCGTCCAGTTCAGAGCTCATTAAACTGCACAGTTAATCTTATACTGAAGGTAGGGAGGTAGCGTTATAATAATCCAATGACATACCTTTAAAGTGGCAAAGGCTCATTAGTGGAAAGTTGGATAAATATAAAGTCTGATTATCTATAATCAGAAAACAAAGCTTTAGTATTTTCAAGTCCATATTTACAATATAGTTTATAAACAATATATATAAGTATTATTGAAGGAAAAGGGGGAAAAATAGATTATGTATATTGCAAGACCTGGCATATCATATTTCTAATTTAAAAGCAATCAGTGATTTATTTCTAACCCAGTATCATCCATGTACTTAATTATAGTTATTAATTAGAATTTTACTACTTTGGTCATTTTGGTTGTTATTATTTATAGATTTGTCTCTGACTTATAGTTGTGTAAGCACATATACAAAAGGAGTTTAAATATACTCTGTATTTGCACAATAATAGTAAAATAAAGTGAAGGCACAAAATTAGATTTTATTTAAAAATATATAATTCAGGTTTGAAAATACTTCTAACATAAGAAGTACCGTAATAAGAATATTCAGATTTGTAACAAGTCTTACAGTAGAAAAATTGCTACTTATATCACCTTACTAGTCTCTCAAATTCAACTTGCAGAGATTTTTCCGTTGTGTGTGCGTTGTCAGTACAATTGGTATGACCTTGCTCGGGTTCACACACTGGTCACATGGAAATAATAGCCGTTTCCATATATTTACAGGTTTATTTTGCCAGTCAAATGATTTACAATGATAGTAAGCAGGTGAAAACACTGCCCTCAGACAGCGCACTTGCAGGAATGGTCGGGTCCCTCTTACAGCGCCTCAACTTACCAATGGAGACACTGTAAATGAGGAAGAGTACAAAAGGAGGAGAAAATCGCCTCACTTCCTGGTTAGGCTGGTTATTTTGTTTTGTAATTTTGCCCTGTGACCTTCTAGAGGTCGCATTGATTGTTTTCAGCTAACTTATAGGAAAGATGTATGAAGAAGAGAAACATTTCAAGGGATTTACTCAATTTGCATACCATTAAACTGATCCTGGCTCTTGGAATTACAGAAAAGCCCTGTTCTTTGAATACATTCTTTCCTCTTATTTTCATTGATGGTAGTGATTTCTCCATCTGTAAAAGGAGCTGTTTGAAATTCGGAAATTCTAAATTATAATGTCAGCTTAATGTATGGAAGAAAATGAGTTTGCTACTCAACTAAAATGAGTTTATATTTCAAAGAAACATTTATTTTTTTTATTTTGTGATTGAGATTCCACATATTCCCAAGGGCTTGTTTTTAAAGCTCATTTCACTTTGTGGATTTGTGGGTGAGAATATACTTTTTTCCATATTATCAAAATTAGCATTGAGAATTTCTCCTTTTTTTAAGCTGGTCTTTTCCATGTTGCAAACAGATCTATATCGGTAATTTCTTCATTTTAATTGCTGACATCTCAGCTATAAAATAACAAAAATATGCCAGGTATCTCAACAATCAGATGCCGTTATGTACTTTACTCTTAAAAGTTGTTGTAAAAATGAAGCAAAAAAAGAGAGACACCTTTGTGGTTGCTGACCCAGTGATGTATCTTTTATACTTTCTGGAATACTTTAATAACAAGTATTTCCTTCTCTAAAATCTCCCTGTCAAAATACTTCTCTCTCTTTGAATTTTGTAACTTATTAATGTGAAAATGGCTAAATATTTAACATACTTATGTCAATATATTTAACAATTTAGATGGAAAAGCACTTGCTAAAAAGAATAGAAATTTAAACATATTATACATTTAAAATTTTAAAAACTTAAAAATGATTTTTATATCAGTTTGAATAATGTTCTTAGTAGAAGTCTTTACACAGAGAACTCTCTGGGATCTTAATCTTTCCTGATAAATTCTTCCAACGTTTAAGTTGAAATTAGCACCGATTTTACTCTAAATCTTCCACATTATAGAAAATACCAAGCACTTCCCAGATAGTTTTGCAATATGATTTTTCCTTAAAAATCAATCACTGTAATTCAGTACATTAATAGAAAAGAAGGGGAAAACATTTCTGACCAATGCTGGAAAACAGTTCATAAATCCAACATCTTGGGGGATGAGAAGGGGCTGGAATTAGTACTTCCTAACGGAGGAAGCTCTTAAATAGATTATCCATCTTGGATGATTCCATGGTTATTTGTTGTCTTTTTACTTCCACTTTAGAGATGATTTTTCCTGCATTTTTTTATGTCCATGGTGTATTTTTTCTGAATAGACTTTTTCTTTTCACAGCGTTAATAAAGAAATCACATAGTATCTTTCCAAATTCCTGTTCTAAAAGCATAAATGCTTTGGGATGAAGGGGTATATTGCTTATAATAACTGACATATAATTATTGGAAATATAGTTGACTCTTGAACAACACAGGGGTTAAGGCACAGACCTCCTCACACAGTTGAAAATCCACATATAACTTTTGAGTCCCCAAAAACTTAACTGCTAATAGCCTGTTGTTGACAGAAAAGCCTTACTGATAACATAAAGTCGATTAATACATATTTTGTATGTTATATGTATTATATACTGTATTGTTCTAAAAAATAGGTTATTAAGAAAATCATAAGGAAGAGGGGTGCCTGGGTGGCTCAGTCAGTTGAGTGTCCAACTCTTGACTTTGGCTCAGGTCTGACCTCAGGGTCATGGGATCAAGCCCCACATAGGGCTCTGAGCTCAGCGGGGAGTTGGCTTGCAATTCTCTCTCTCCCTCTCCCTCTGTCCCTCCCCACACTCGTGCTCGTTCTCTCTCTCTCTCAAACAAACAACAAAAAAAATATATATATATATAAGGGAGAGAAAATACTTTCATAGTACTGGATTGTACAAAATGCATGTATCAGTGGACTTGTGCAGTTCAAAGCTCTGCCATTCAAGGGCCAGCCGTAATGTGCAAGGCAGTGGGGATATGCATATATGAATATATATATGAATTATAATATATAGATATTCTTTTTTAATGTATTAGAAGAAAAAACCCATACAGATAAGTGCATAAGTAAGAGGTGTTTTGAAAAGTAATCACAATATGCTTCTGAACTAAGGTTCAATTGCAATTCAGAGAAACATTTCAACAAAACCTTTCCCAAGTATTTCGGGTATTCATCCAAGGATCTAGAATGAAGGGTCAAGTATAATGAGCAGGCTGAGATCTAAAATGGTAGTAAGAGTTTGAATGTGAGGATGCAGTCTCTGTGTGAACTTGAAGTCTGTGGAGGAGCTAGAGAAAGGGCGCGAGGAGACCCAGGAATGAATTCGTGTCTGATGCCTCGGTTTGACCACTAGCCATGTTGGACATCATAGTAATCTCAGACAAGATGGGAAGCAGGGAGAGATTCGAGCTGAAGGCATCATGAACAAGTAATCATGGCAGGGAAAACCTAAAGAAAGAGATCAGTAGCACTTTATAGTTTCTGAGCATCTCAGTTTGAAACAGGACTTGAGGGCATGTTGACTATTTGGAAGTTGATCCCTAAGAGAGGTGAGAAGGAGTTTGGGAAGTGAGACAAAAGGAGAGGACGCCAATACCATGAAGGGCACTGTTTTAGAGGTCAGCATAATTGCTGCAGGGCCTCAGAAAATTCTACAAAACACCTGCTAGCATTGCCTGGGCAAGGTGAGAGGCTGGGCATTTATTGAAGACTCTCCCCCCCTTAATTGAGAATTGTTCCTGGGGAGTTAATCCTCATCTCCAGACTGTGCTTTTATATGAGGTGGTTACTTGAGAGGTTTTCAACAGAGCCTCGAGTCACAAAAGTGGAAATGGGAACTGCACATCGTGATGGAGTGGGTCATTGTCAGCAGTAGTGGGAACTGTCGGCCACCACCGCGGGCCTGATCACAGACAGACTTGGTCAGTGCATTCAGATCATCAGCAACATTGAACAGACTGGAATTGTGTTAGATGAGACATTCCATCTAGTTTGAAAGCCAATGGACTTGTTGGGAGGAGAACCTGGGTCCCAATAATTAGCTCACTCGTTCATTCAGTTTATAGAGCTGCTGCTTCTACGTAGGGTACATCAGAGCAGGATAAGATGGTGAGCAGCCCCGGCCCTGAGAGTCTGTAGTCTGCAGGGAGTAAAAACATACGTATGTGAAGATACCGGGGGCAGGAAACATAGAGATGGGATCATTGCCACCCATTGGTGAGCACTGACAAGGGACCTGACAGTCGATTTGGGGCAATGACTTCTAGGCCGAAACATGAATAATGAGTTGAAATTACACAGGCAAATTCAGTGAAGGGATGGGTTCCATGCAGAGACAAAATTTTCCTATTCTTACACAGCCTTCTCTTTCCTGTCTGTATGTTTTAACTGTTCTCAATTGTATTGGGACCCATATAGGACAGATTGTAGCATGTGCTAACTGTTCAGTAAGTTAACTTTTGTTTTTGTCACCATCAGTGTCTTTATCATTAAAATCATGTGTATCTCTATGCAGAAAGAATGCTACACTTCAGAATTCCTTTGACAGTGGGTTATAACAGTAAAGACAGAGGTAATACTGAACATTATTTTGATAGAAGTGTGTATAGTAGGGGCGCCTGGGTAGCGCAGTCGTTAAGCGTCTGCCTTCGGCTCAGGGCGTGATCCCGGCGTTCCGGG
>NC_048223.1:46424062-46478105 GCF_002007445.2 Ailuropoda melanoleuca
TTTATACATTCCAATCTTGAAAACACTAATTTGCCACTGGACCAAGCTATATTTTCAGTGATCATTTAAGATTCAGTTATAGAACATTATCTGACTACATAAAACATTATTCTCCAAATTGTTCTCCTCATTCATTTTTTTTTTAATCATTTCATTTGGTTTCTAATATTATTCCTGAGCAGAATGACCACTTTCCTGTGGGCTCATGACTACTCTGGTGTTAAGCTAACAAAAGTGGTTAAATGTTACATTTCCCAAAATAGGTGTACAAATAATCAACAGGCTGTAGCGCCAAGCATATCGTTTTGACCACTTCTCTATCCAGCCTACTGTTTAGATATGCCTATTCAGATTATTGGATAAAGTGCAGTCAGTAATTTTGAGAAAGTACAAATAAATTGGCTTAGTATCTCCTTAGGATTTTTCTTCACAATAACCCAATTATAGAGATGATCTTCAGCACATGGCTTTGGCACATTGAAACAATGAGACTTTTGATAAGTTTGGACAGTAGAATTTCCCTATAAATACTGGAAATATTTTTTTTTCTGATGCAACAGTAAAAGGATAATTGTTAACCTTTCTTAAATTTAATAGCAACACACTACATGGATGTCACTGTTATACAGACAGAAAGAATAAAAATACAAATAAAGTTTGTTCGTTGTATGTGTAGATATGTCAAATTTGAAGGTCATTAGAATTGGGGTCATTATTTCCTTTTTGAAAATCTGTAGTGTACTAGAAACTAATTTAGCTCTGGTATGATCTGTAAACTGGTGTAAGAAAAGAAAACCCAGCATTCCTCGTGAAACAATCTTGAGAGCAGCCTTGCTGTTTTTATGAACGTATAACTCAGTGCATAGCAATATCTATTCCCAATGTCAATGCTCTTGTGCCACAAAATTAGAATACAGCTTTAACGTCTCTTGTATGAACGCGAGTATTGCAAAATCCTTGAAATTACTAAATTGTTGAAAACACTGATACACAATAAATTGTGTCTGCTTCTTAGAAAAAATGGCATATATAATACCAGTCATTTAAAAATAAATGTGTCAACACTTAAATCTATGGAAATAATTGTTGCGACATGAAATCTGTATGTATCTAGCCAGTACTCGTGTTTATTTGAATACGTGGTCAATATGGGCTTTTTAAAATGTACTGTTGCTATGCTGCTTCCAAACATTTAAAAATAGTGTCAGGGGCTCTTGAGTGGCTCAGTCAGTTAAGTGTCTGCCTTTGGCTCAGGTCATGATCCCAGGGTCCTGGGATGGAGTTCTGCATCTGGCTCCCTGCTCAGCAGGGAGTCTGCTTCTCCCTCTGCCTGCTCCTCCCCCTTCTTGTGCTCTCTCTCTCTCTCAAATAAATAAAATCTTAAAAATGTAAAAATAGTATCAATGAGCTTATAAACCACACTTAAGTAAGTATATCTTACCAAGTTTGGTTTAATTCCTTCTTCATGTAAAAAGATAGTTACTGTTACATACAGAGTAATTTTTAAATTTTGGTTTCAGTTTTGCTTTTCTTCTTATCCAACTTCTTGGTATGACAAATTGTGAATATATGAAAATGTGACAGAACAGTACCCATAAACACCCAGGCCTCCCACCCAGACTCACTGGCCACGGAGAGACAGCTTCCCACATCTACTGACCTCCTCTGCTTTTATGTGTCTATCTGTTCACACGTTTACCTACCTGCCTGCCCATCTATTCCTATATATTTTGCAAGTAAATTGCATTTCTAGTATGGTGGCATTAGGCAGGACATATTCAATAAAGTAACTCTTAGGACCTGCTAAATAGGTCACATGACTTTTTATAGAAGTGAAAAGCACTGAGTGATCACATGGAAGAATGCCAGCCTTTACGACAAACCACTGGATGTCCGTATTCAAAAAAATTAAAACAAAATTTGATCCAAACCACACACTGTATATGAAAATTAACGAATCCTAGAAACCAGAAACATTTGCACATTGTATATCTAATAATCTAGGAATGACTAAAATTAAAAAGACTGAGCATAACAGGTTTGGTTAAGATGTACAGGAACTAAAACTTTCATATACTGCCCCTGAAATTAACTGGTTAAATGGCTCAGTTCAATTATAAGACAGATTGAGTTTGTTAAAAAAAAATAATAATCGTACAGTATGTATTTTTTTACTGTATATATTTTTAAATCTGAATGTCTTTTTAAATTTCTAAAAAAGATTTATTTATTTATTTAGAGAGAGAGAGAGAGGGCACAAGTGGGAGGGACAGAGGGAGAGAGAAACTCCAAGGACATGGGGCTCAATCTCAGGACCCTGAGATCATGACCTGAGCTGAAACCAAGAGTCAGATGCTCAGCTGACTGCGTCACCTAGGTGTCCCAAATCTAAATGTTCTAGCTCATCACTTTTGTGAGCTTTTTATGAAAGTAGCTAGTAATGCTTTATTTTCTTTGCTATAAGCAACACTATTCAATAGAATTTTCTGCAGTAATGGACATTTTCTCTGTGGGCACTGTCCAGTGTGGTAGCCACTAGCTACTTGTGGTTATCGTGTCCTTGAAATGGGGTTAGTATACAGGATGCCTTAGAGTTTAATTTTTAAAAATTTAAATAGCGACACATGGCTAATTACTACCATATTCAACAAGACCTCTCTTATGTTCCGTTTTTATGAATATGCCAAAGCATTTAACTCTTTTTACTGTGGATATGCTTTTAGATTGCTTCCCATTTTCTGTTAATATTAATATTGCTGATGTAAATATTACTGTGCATATTTTACATGAGTTTGTGCCTTTATTTCTGTTATGCCTACACCTGTGTTATAGAATGGGTTTTCCTTTGGCATCAGTAGATTATGGTAAACAGTTTCCAGGGTGTTTGTTCAGACCTGAACATCACAGCCTGTGAAAGCCTCAAGTACTCCACCTCATTGTCAGTGTTTGTCTTGACAAGCATTGCCTACTTGTTTAATTTGGGTCCTCCTCCTGGGTAACACATATCGATGCGCAGTGTAGTCACAATATCTCCTCTGCGACATTTGGTCACACTGACAATGAAGTCGTTAAGTTTCCAGAGTGTGTGTGCTACGCTGTCGTAGCTTTCACCTTAAATTGACAATTATTAAATTTTCATTTCTTTTTAATAATTATTTTAGTAATCCTTTATAATGTGTGAATAAATTCACCTAAGTTCCTCTACTCAGGGATATTTTCAAATTCATTTTCTCGTTATACTTTTATTACTTTATTAACTGAATAATGTGTAATTTTCATCTGATTATTTTTGAGTTCTTTGCACCTCACTGTCCTATCTGAAAATGAAGGAGTTACACAGGGTCTTTATGTAATTTGTATATTTTGCTCTTCTTTGATTGGGGCCATGGTTTTCTCTGTTATTCTAATAATGGAATAAACCTTAAATAATTGAGGATACAACATGCACAACTTGACAGCCTATCAAGAGCAAGGACACTGGCTAGACGGTCATTTTCCCCAACACTCTGTATGCCTGTTGGTGACAGGGTTCAAAGTGCTCTGATTCTCTTTCATCACAAGATTATCTGAGTCATGTCAAGACATTTGATTTGTGTTTTCATCTTTTCATCTTGAACTTACTGTCAACTATTGAAAATAATTAAAAATCCTAAGTGAAACAAGCTTCTAATAGGTTAAAGTCTGATGGGGTACCAATAATACTGTAAGGGAATCAACATATGTAAATTATATTAAAATTCAGAGAAATTAGAATTTTCTGTACACTCCATTATTTAATCATGTTGTAACTCTGTACATTTGTAAGTTATTGATAAAAGAACACACATCATAGAAAATTGTTGTGAGGATTAGGTGAGAAATAGGTGTAGAGTGCCTCAGACAGTTCCTGGTATTCAGTAAACACTTGTAAGCGGTGGTCTTTCCCATTGCTTTACTAATCCTCGTAACNATCATGTTGTAACTCTGTACATTTGTAAGTTATTGATAAAAGAACACTCATCATAGAAAATTGTTGTGAGGATTAGGTGAGAAATAGGTGTAGAGTGCCTCAGACAGTTTCTGGTATTCAGTAAACACTTGTAAGCGGTGGTCTTTCCCATTGCTTTACTAATCCTCGTAACAGCACCATCAACAACATGGATATCTGATGTTTATATTTGAGGAGATTGGGATGAAGGTGACTGGTTGTATGGTTCTGCTGGGACTGCCATAACAGAATACCATAGACTGAAACCGTGGTGGCTTAAACAAGAGAGTTAGTCCCCCACGGTTCTGGAGGCTGCAGGTCTGAGGTCGGGGTGCCAGCAAGGCTGGGTTCTCATGAAGGTCCTCTTCCTCTCTTGTCTGCGGCTGCTTCTCACCTCCTTACTGTGCCCTCGCATGGCAGGGAAAGATGGTGAGCAGACTTTCTGGTGACTTTTTTCATAAGGGCACTGATCCCATCACTACGGCCCCACTCTAATTATCTCATGTAGACCTCATCACCTCCCCAAAGCCCCATTTCCATACACCATCACATTGAAGGTTAGGACTTCACCATGTGAATAGGGGGTCGTGGACACAATTCAGTCCACAGCAGGGGTTACACTGAATTTTCTAGGATCCATAAAATGTAGAATTTTGGTTGATGGAATGTGGACATGAGGAGACTTTCTGTAAGGAGTGAAGTGGGAAGACAGAAACAAATCAATGAAGTAGTCTATGTTCCAGAAAATGCTACCTAATGGCCTCATGTCCTTGAGTGATTGTGGTAGCGATATCGGAAGTACCGATAACCACAGTAGTTAATAGCAGTCTGCATTGATCCAGTGCCTACCGAATACCTGTGACCAAGGTGGCCTTCCCGTTCCCCTTAGTTTGATTAAACTTGTCTGTGCCCCGACTTCTTTCTCACTCTACCCACCAGAGAATCTGTGTCCAAACCAATAAAGTCTCCTCCATTTTTCTGAGAACATTTACTTTAAAAACTTGGAAACTCTTCCTCTTCCCTTTTGAGAAATTAGTCTTTTTAAAGAGCCTCTTGTTAGTTATACAGCCCAGGACTGTCTTTCTCAACGATCCTTGGGCTGTCCCTTTGAAATGTCATCACCAAGGAAGGTAGAGGGTATCCTACCCTCTCTTTCAAGAGAGTTGAATTCAGACTCCAATCTGGCCTCATTCTCCTATCGAAATAACCTTGAATATAAAACCTTCCCTACCTGTTGTATATTGTTCAGTGAAACTTTTGCTTTGACATCTGTCAGTGTAGTATTTTATTGACAGAGAGTAGTAGTCAATTATATAGTCATCTTAGCAGTCCTGGGAATGAATAACTTCTGTTGTTCCCTTTTTCAAAATGGGGGACATGGAGGTGACTCAAAGAAATGAAGGAAATTGCTCAAGGTCACCCATACAGAAAAAGATGAAGCTGGCTTTTAGATCGTAGCAAATTCATCCCACTGACTGCGCTCACTGTGCTGCTTCCTTTCTGATCCCCGGTTGTGCTGTAAGAGGGGCAGTGGTTGTGTGACTACTCCCAGTGCTTTCTTCCCCATTCGGTTCCCAGCATCCCTCCCCCAGCCACCCCCCCATCCCACAGTCAGCCAGTGATCTCCCACACGCTCTGTCCTAAGAGTACACCTCTTACCCACTGTCTTGCTTAAGGCACCTGGAAACGCTCCACAGAATCGGGAGTTGTCCGCACAACAGCAGCTGGTTATGGAGGTGAGGATAAGACAGCTCTACCTTCTTTAATATAAGAACTGACTTGTGCTGCAGTTCTGCGTGTGCTTAGCATACATCTTCTCATTTAAAAAGTGAGACTAACAGGGTTGGATGAATTATTTTTTGATATTGATTCACGCAACTAGGCCTCATGCACAGCTTCTTCTGATCATGTGATAGATACATCTAGATAGATACATGTAATAGATACATTACAAGAAGTGTATTTCATATATAGAAGGGGGCAGGATGTCAAATTTATGGGAAATAATATGTTATGAAGTGTACGTGGATGTCAAATAGATTACAGAGTCAGGGATTCCATTAAAATGGAAGCCGAGACTCTGTATATTGGTTAACTCTGACATTTAAGAAGGGGGGTTGGTCCAGTGTCACAAGCAGTGTGAGTACTTGACCTCAGTAAATACAGGAAATCATTTTGAGCTGAAAGCCTAACATGTTAAGTAAAATAAACATAATAAATAAATAGCAATCATAAAAAAAACTTAGTTAGATGGTGTGAGATAGACTGTATGTTTTGGATTTGTGAGTCAAAATAAGAGTTTTACTTTCTTCTTATCACGTAGTCTATGCTTATGTAAAATTTTTGATAGGTAAACCTGTGAGTTTTCTTAAGGGCATAACACTCTTAAAGATGTTATCGTGTAGATTATTTAGAAATTTTTTAGGAGTGATGTGATGTTTGTGCCTTAAAGTAGAAGACAAAAAGGCATATGTAATAGTTTACAAGGTGTTTTGTTTTCTATTCCGATGCGATTGCCAGCTACGAACACCATTTATATCGGCGTATCAGTTCAGGGCATGAACACCAAGAGTCAAATTCTGATTACTACATCTTACGCTGGCCCAGTTTGGAGTGAGTAATCTTTATCTCCATGGTATCATTTGTATTCAGTTCACCTATTGGCATTTATCCCGGATGTTGACTCACCCTCTGAAGGAAATTATCAATTCAGGAGAAGAATGGAGGCTCAGGTTCCCTCTGCGAAGCATAAAGCTCCTCCACCAGGAGAAGAGCCTCAGCCAGAGCACTTAACTCCCGCTTGATCGTTTGACAAAGAACAAATTTAAGGCTGGCGACTTAACGGAGAATAGATTTTTTGAGTTGCGCCGTCTAGAATGCCCAGGCTGGCATAGGTCTTTCCTAGAGAACCGTGTCCAGACCCAACAATTTGAGGGGTACTAGGATTATCAGCAGAAGAGCAAATACTCAGGCAACAGTACAAGCTAATGTGGACTTGTTCTGGAACGTACCTGACCTAGTACAATGGAGAATATTTATTATTGGATAGGGGTGTGGTAATGCAGAGGGACAATTTTCTGCAATTAGGTAGATTAAATCATAATAAAGAAGAAATTTATAATCTGAGGCTGGTAGTCTGGGAATGCATAATTGGTGAATGTATTCTGTATTCTGTATGCACCTGTTTGCCTGTAGAGATCTAAATAAATAGCTGGGATGTCAGTAAGGGCAGGTGCAATTTCTGGGGCCCTCCTCCCCCATTCAGATTTCAACAGCTGTCAGAGGGCATAGGCTCTCAGGGGCCACCTCGGACTGTGGGATCGCCTGCCCTCTGATGTTGTTCAAATTATGTTCATGGCATTCAGAATATACATCTGCTTTCAATTCGTCATAATATCAACCTCAATGTTTGAACAAGGACTTCTCTTTCTTTTATCTCCCTCTTTATCTTCCCCCAGATGGCACCCCAAATCCCCAGTTTTTCCTCCCATTGTGCAGCTGAGCTAATCTTCCTGTTCTGCTGCTTGCTACTGAAAGACACCAAAGGTCTTGGGACTTTACTTTCTACTCCTGTGCTTATATAAGGAATTATTTTCAAAACTCACACCCACACATACATGCACACACGTGAATGCACACATACCCCCCCACACACATGCACGAACATGAATGCACATACACACATGCATGCACACACATACACAAATTGTAAATATATGAACTAATTTTTATTAGTGGATATATCTATATGTTAAGATTATAAGCTACTTTAATTAGCTTATTTTTCTTCATTTCTGCTATTCAGATTTTCCAAAATGAAACTATATTATATTGCCTCATAAAAATAAATAGAATGCATTACAAACAAATTATTTCTAGAATAAAATGGGGACTATGTAAGTATCAAAGATGTGGCAGATTTCTGTATTATCATTTCTCCTCATTTGCTTACTCTGTGCTTTTCTTTCTTCTCTAAACTGCTATGAATCCTGAGTAAATCAGAAGTACATACATATACCCATAAATCAGGGATACACACATGCACGTATGCACATATACATATATGAATGATTTATATTTCATATGAAGTTATGCTCCAAATAACTGAATCAAGGAGTCATCAAATTCATTTTCATCACTATAAAAGGAAAACAGTAATATAAGTAATACTCCTTTTGATATCACTGCAGACAAATTTGAACTTCTGTGAGGCACAGAAGTTTCTGCTTGTAAGAAAACGGGCAATACAAACCTAAGGGATACAACTCTTCAATCATGAAAACATTCTCCTCTCTTCGCTTCTCCTTTGCCGTGAGCCTGTTATCCCAATAAATATGGTCCAGGACGTGTGGTGTCTAGAAGCCACAGGCAGTTCAAAGCCCCAGACTATTACCTGGCCTGTGTTTCTTACCTTTGGAATTAATAAAGACACCCTGATGTTTACTCTCCCAAGGAAATTTCTTTTTAGTCTGAAACAAACTACAAGTATGGAATGAGAGATAATAAATAAATAATATTTATTTCCCACATCTATTTTCTGTATGAAATATAGAAGGAATTTGATCACAATTTCTCTCTGATCACAATGTTTTTGTCTGTAATTAACCTTGGGTCTTATTCTGGAATAACTGATGTTTACAGAGTACAAGCTTGGAGTGTGACTAATGTTTGAATAATCCTCCCTTGATATGTTAAAAAATGAGCATAGAGCCCATCTTTAAATTTTGCTTTACATGTTTTTCTGAAAAATCAGATATTGAAAGACTATATACATTTGATAGATAATAACATTATTACAGACAAAAAAACAAGTTGCATTGTTATTCTTTAACTCAAAATGAAAAAAAACAAACCTTTTGGAAGTGACTAACCCTGTGTGTGGGGGGGGGGCGACATGGGAATGCACATGCAAATGAGGAAGTGTGTGTGTGGACAGCTGGGAGCATAGACTCAGGGGCTTTTGTATTTTTAGTATTTGCAGATCTCAATTTCAAACTCAAAAGAGCATTCTCATATTGGCTTTATATTTGGATTTAAGTTACCGTTCAGCACAGGACAAATAGTGAAGCAAATAGGAAATCTGTTCTTCAAATACTGTTCATTTTAACTCTCAGGCTATGTCTCTGTGTCATTTTGCTGGTGAATGAGAACTCCTTTATTTGACAGCACCATTGACTATAATGTTTCCCTATCAGAAGAATGTAATGGGCATTCCTTAATGCTACCTAAGCAGCCAATCTGTACTTGGGTTCATTCCCCCGTTCTGGGGAACTGATACTTTTCTCCAGCTCTGATAGACCACCCACAGTGTTCTAAAAATACCCTTTCCTTTGCTGACACTGCTCTCATCAGCCCTCTACCTAAAGTTCCAACACCTTCCCTGTTCATCTCTAATACAATCACACACACGTTTGAAAACTAGCTTCCTTATCTACCTTTTCAGTGCCCTTTTATTCCTCTGAAATGGAAGAAATTCCTGTGAAGACCTTTTCCAAGTTCCTAAAATACCTTTTGTCATCAGTCAGATCACACACAACTGCTGTTGTCCTTTTGTGTATGAATTGAAGAGCATGGCTTCATGTCATCACCTAATATGGAAACTCAGAACTCTAGCAGCCTGACTGAAATATCTCCTAAGTGGCCTAAGACAGTAATTATGTCATTAGTGGATGTTGAATAGATATTGACTGGAATAATAAATTGTTGTCACTATAAAATGCCTATATATAAATCTTCATATGCTTCAAAAACTACAGTAACAATCTGTCAACTGTGTTGCATTCTCTTGATGGCCAAACAATTAATGAGGGTTAGAAAAAAGAAAAAAATAAAATTTGCTGGCAATTAATTTTTAAGATGCTGGGAAAAACTAATTATCATTAATGTTTGGCAAAAAGAAGATCTTTACATGTATTCCATAATAAGATATTGCAAAACCTTAAAACAAGTGAAAAAGACTCTGTTTTCTTTCCAAGTAATGAGGTGCTAATACAGTAAATATATCCTTGGCCTTACTAATAATAACCCTTGCCAAATATGAGTTTTCTCACTGGCATGAAATAAAGACCTAAGAAATTAAACATCCATTCTATAAGAATATAGGTATCCTAGAAATATTACAGGATTAAAAATCTAAAACCTGGGCTCTGGTGATCCTAAGCCTGTCACTTACCCTTTATAGGTACCGTGAGTATCATGTATATGTGCTAGATTTGAGCCTTAAAAATCTCCCTAGGATAAGTAACATTGGAATAAGTTAATTTATTATAAATTTGTGGTTTGGTCCAATGAAATGCACAATATTTTGATATTCTATCTGATATAAATTTGATTCAATCTCCACAAATAAGCATAAATTCAAATTGGATCAAAACTACAGAGGATATTTGAGGTGGCTCCAAATATGACACACAAGAACCAGCTCAACATACTGAGTTTGGGGGAATGGGCAGGGACACTTTCTCTGCTGACTTTCTTAAATCTCTCTGTGAGCAGGAGGTAGAAATAGGACTGACTGGATTCTGTAATGTTGGTTAGACCATAGTTTGAGGATAAATATCATGTTCTCATTTCTCTCCCTGTTCCTCCTTCAGTATATATAGTTGATGTGAGAATAGGCTTACAAGACTTAAGCACATTGATTCAGTGTCTACTCTTTGGCAACAGACCCCTGCTTTCTTTTTCACAGCCATCTACTTACCTGTTACAGTATGTCCTATATATGCACGTTGCATCATTGTCTTAGGTTTGAGAACTGGTTGTAAAATCCAGTGGGAGCTCAGTGCATAGGGAGTATTGAGTGCCTATATGCAGACAAAACATAAACATGGGTTTATCACATGATTCTCTGGTTTCGGCTTCCATTAAAACTTGAGAATTTGACTATTTTGGTAAAACTATTGAAATACTATGATATATCATTGAAACATCATCTTTACCTCTTAAAATACCCATTTATTAAAATAAAAGGACACATAAAATAAGAATCCCATAAATAAATCTCTACTACCTTGCATTGTTTGTGTGTGTTGGATTGAGTTTAAGGTATGAGAGGGATTCATTTGATTATGTATCAATGGCTATACAGCCATGTTGCAAAAATAAGCCAGAGTGGCAAAAAAATCAGAACATCTAAACAGGTCATAATTCTTTATTTTTAGCATATGTATAAATGTATGTCCTAGGATTACTCACCAGATCAATAATCGGTACATATGACAACTCTTTGGTATTTGGCCTGATCACATAATGGTGTTCTTTGATTAGTTAATAATTATCACAGTTCACATATCAAATTTAATAGCAAATATAATAATAGACATTAAAATAGTGTATGAATGCTCTTTTCTTGGGTGTTTGAGAGAGACCATAAGGTCTTGTAGGACCTCAGAGCAATCCTCAGGAAAATAATTTAACCTAGTACTTGAGAGTTCTGAAATTTTATGTTATAGAGTGTTCCTGTTGGTGGAAACTGGTTATCAAGGAATAAGTTTAATAATAGACCTCTAGTATTTTAACTCTATTGATGGCATAACCTACTAAGAAGTAGATTATGTCCATGTGTTTAAATTGCAATCAAATAGAATACATATTTTACACTCAACCATTGATTACCAAAGCAATAATAATTTATATTACCCAGTTTCATATTGATCAACACTAAGTCACATAATTTGAAAAAAAAAAACTTATACAAATAGTGCTCTATAAATATTCAGGAATAATGTGTCCAAACAGAGATGATTCCTAGTAAATCTTCATTAAAATAATTTTAGTAGAAAAACATATTATATACTGTTCAAGTAAATTAAAGCTTAAGTAGCAATAATGATATCTGCATTTATGTATAACTTTAATTGTAAAAATCTCTATCTGTGTGGATTTGATGTTTAGCAA
The DNA here is from genome assembly GCF_002007445.2 of Ailuropoda melanoleuca. NCBI lineage: Eukaryota > Metazoa > Chordata > Mammalia > Carnivora > Ursidae > Ailuropoda > Ailuropoda melanoleuca. The sequence continues at coordinate 46,435,926 of NC_048223.1, forward strand.
AGTTGACTTGTGTTATTTTACTTAACCCTTTAACACCTGTGCAGACTTTGGGAACTCGGGATGTAGGCTGTTGCTCAGTCATACTAGTCATGTTCAAGCATTCAGTGGCCACCGTGGCTTGTAGTTCCCATGACAGGTAGTGCAGATGTAGAGCTTCCGTAATTGCTGGAAGATCCACCATGCAGCCCTGCTTTAGAACACTTCTAATTTCTCTTCTTCAGGGAAAATTTTCCAGACGTTTGCAGCAATCTGTCTCAGTTTTCCTGAGCTCTCCTGTCTGGGCTCAGCATTTCTAGTCCTTCCCACTGGTGCTCACCTGAGGTGGATTTGAGTACTAGTCATAATTCTGACCTCATTCTTCTGTAAGTACTACCATAGATTGTGGGATCATAATAGACATTAAAATTAATTCCTTGGGAATCCGCCACAGATTTTAATACATTAGGCAGCAGTCTTTGACCAAAAGCATTTAATTAGTTAGAAGTCAATGTAAATACCAGTATCATTAAACACACATTAATCAATCTTAAAATTTCCTGCATTACTCACATCAAAAAACACATTGTTTTGTTTTTGTTCTTGTGTTTTTCTTTTTTTAGGTGTTCAATATGTTATGTAGCCTTAATGGAATTTTTAACTAGTGTAGTTGATAAACTGTATTGCTGGTTTAATACATAGGGTTATGGAACTTCGTTTAAGTAAAGGGACTTGAGAAGAATGCAAAAGAGGCTAGCAGCTGTAACGTGGAGAAAAGGTCTGATCTGAAGGCTCACAGTTGGGTCATTTCCCCATCTCTGAAGTTTGAGTTTATGAATTAGGCTACAAATCCTTTAAAAACATTTGTGCATTTATTTGACAATGTATTTGGAATCAAAATAATGCTAATTATTGGGTGAACATCAATGCTTTGTAAAGTTTCTTTCTTTACTCCCTGAGAGTGTGTGTATATCTGTATTTGTGTATTGTGTACATGTATAAAATGGTATTGCCAAAAGAATGCAATGTTTCCTTCATTGGAAACAACATAAAAAGAGGGACTTTCATCATTTGTGTAGGTTCAGGTGTCCATTGTGACAGCCAAGATACTAAACATTTCCAACACCACAGGGATGCCTCATGTTGCCATATTTATTTTATGTCTAACAGTATCTGTAGTGTCGTGTCTAATTAATAGAAAATAGATCAGTGTGTAATCTATGAAGCTCACTTTTGTGTATAGGAAACATTGGAGGGTAATGCTTATAATGTAGTTAGCAACATGAATATTTATGATTCATATTTGAATTTCAAGGTATACATGTCTTCATTGCTGGAAATAGGCCAGATGTGGTTTTCATGTAAATGTATCTTACCATCAGAATGGTCTCAACCAATAATGGTGATTAAATCTTTGTAATTTGTAATAAAATAAAGAACAGGAGATAAAGATCATAGCTAGCCCAAGAGAATTCTGAAGAGCACTGATAAATAGCATTATTCTAAAGAATAATGGAAATCTAATTATATGCTTGTGTACTTAAAACTAAAAAAATGTGCAAGTTTTCCAAGGGTTGAGTGCAGTCAGACTTAAAAGTATTATTGGAGACTTCTCAGTAAACTATAGGAATGCAATAACCTTCATTTAGGAAATCTGTGAATATTAGAAACTGTTATCATAAGATGATAAGTTCTTATAAATTATTATTACAAAATGGGAAAATTTCAAGATGATTTTCCTTCCATCATCCTGTAACTCTCAAGAAATTTGCAGAATTCAGTGCTCCTTTTATGCCCTCAGAATTAAGGATGTTATGTTATAAGGAAAACAATTTAAAAAGACAAAACAATGCTACTCCTTAACTTGTTGTCAAACATTTATTAAAGTTATTATTAAGGAGATTTTAGTAGATTCCTGAGACCCCTGATAGGGACACCTAGAGAAGGAAGATCGTACAGTAATTGAAATGAAAACCGTTGATTCTACAAGAGGACAGGCAGGAAAGAAGACGAAGGCTGAGATGACTCACTGGGTTCTTGAGGGTCAGAGACTGTGCTCTGCCTCCTCGCACTGCCTCCGAATGCATCCTGTACATTCCATCCACGGAAGTTACTGCCTCCTTTCACAGGCTCTCGTTTCCAAAGTGCATCCTTTCTAGACACATCCTCTTGAACAGACATCTTCCCACATTACCAGTAGTGCTCTCATTCCTTTTTGCTACACCATGAAATGAAGTATTTTATTCACAAGTCAAAATCCCATTTAGCATACATTTTAGGACTTCTGTTTATAAAATGAAAATTAAAAGTCTGATGTAACAAATCAGTGGAGTGATTTAGATACAAGTCATAAAGTTTTAGACCATAATTCATGAGTTCTAGCTGATCTGCCATTTCTTTCATATAACAGCATAAACCTATAAATCCTAAGGGAAGTCTGGGAAAGACTGTATAAATAAAAGGAGACATTACTGTGTGTTTTGAAGAAATAGCACAGCAATGTAGCTTACAAATCATCAAATACAGTATTATTATTAAATAGTTGATTATGCATATCTATATGTAGTATATTGCCTAAAGCATCATATATATATCTACATAGTCTAGATAAATTTATCTATATGTAAATATAAAATGTATAAATTTATAATAAACACATAAATAATACATATTACACAGAGTTATATGTAATAAAATATAGTGTATTATGTTATATGGATAACATTATGTTATATGGAGGCCATAAATATTTAAATATCTGTCTATACAGCCGTATCTCTCTAGGCCATATAGATATACATATAGATATATATCTTTATTCTGTAGCTCACATACTTTTCTAACTCTATCCTCTTATACAAACTTATTGTTAATGCCTTCATTTGCACACATTTTAACATCATATTTCTGCTTAGAATTCCCTAAATACCACTACTCTTATTCCTGATTCTCTCTGGAACCTGTTTGCCCACAAGTAAGAGGAATTCCTCTTCTAATTTCCTACAGGAATTTATTTTTTATTTTCCCACACCACTTTTGACTATCTGTAGGGTAGTCTGTTAACTACGTGCATCCTAATAGCCTTAACAGACTCCAACTTGATTAAAGAAAGAAATTGTCAGGTCTGTTTTTACGTGATCTGTGTAGTCTAGTTTGTTTTCAGGGGTGCTCACTACTTATTAGGGAAATAAGTAAAAGAAGGTAATTTCTTTAAGGTAGTTATAAAATAGTGAAATGTCAGAATTCCAAAATGGGAAAAAGTGTATTTTAACTTCTATTTTTGATTTTACATCTAAGAAAGGTGTTTGAGGTTGCTCAGATTCATTTAGGTAGTGTTGCCTAAAATGTTTTGGAACTTTGTTTAGTTTTAAGAATTTTTTTTCAGGGGGCACCTCAGTGGCTCAGTCAGTTAAGCAGCTACCTTTGGCTCAGGTCATGATCCCAGGGTCCTGAGATCGAGCCCCGCATTGGGCTTCCTGCTCAGTGGAGAGCCTGCTTCTCCCTCTCTCTCTGCTGCTCCCCCTGCTTGTGCTCTCTCTCTCTGTCAAATAATAAATAAAATCTCAAAAAAAATTTTTTTTCCTGCAGTGTTGACATATGACTCTTTTTGTCAGATTATCTAGATTTAATCCATTTAAAATGTAAAATTTATTTTGTGACTTTATAGAATATTCATGAGCAGTTTCTGTTGTGGCATCTAATATTTCTAAATAAAATACCTTTTATCATTCCAAAGGAGTTCTCACCAGAATGTTTTTTCATAGGTTAGAATAAATTACTCAGCTTGGAATATCTAGGCCCACTATAGTATCTCGTATTGTCCTTTGGTGGCATACTCTAAGTTAAACAGGGAGGTAAATATTGGTTGTTTTGTTTCTCACACTACACTCCAGGTTTTATGCTTAAGTTTCTAATCCATTTGGAGGTAATTTCTGCAAGTGCTGTAAGATAGGGTCCAATTTCATTTTTCTGCATGTGGTTATCCAGTTTTCTCAACATTATTTGTTGAAGAGACCATCCTTTCTCCACTGAGTATTCTTGGCTCCTTTGTCAAATACTAGTTGACGATGTATGTTCAGTTTATTTCTGGGCTCTTATCATGTTCTATTGGTCTATGGGTCTATTTTTCTGCCAGTACCATGCTATTTTAATTACTGTAGTGTGGTAGTGTACTTTGAAGTCAGGAAGTATGATGCTTCCAGCTTTGTTCTTCCTCAGGCTTGCTTTGGCTATCCAGGACGTTTTGTAGTTCCATACAAATTTTAGGATTTTTTTTTTCTATTTCTGTGAAAAATGTCATTGGTATTTCGGTAGGGTTTACATTGATTCTATAGATGGCTTTGGGTAGTAAGACATTCTAATAATAGTACTTCTTCCAGTCCATGAACATGGGATATCTTTCCAGTTGTTTGTGCCTTCCTCAATTTCTTTTATCAGAGTTCTGTAGTTTTCATTGTACAGATCTTTCCCTTGCTTTGTTAAATTTATTCCTACGTATTTTGTTTTCGATACAACTGTGAATGGGATAGTTTTTTGTTTTTGTTTTTAATTTCACTTTCAGGCATATCATTGATACTGTATAAGAACACACCTAATTTCTGTATGTTAATTTTATATCCTGCAGCTTTACCGAATTTGTCAATTGGTTCCAAGTGTGCTTTTGTTAAGTCTTTAGAATTGTCTATGCATAAGATCATACATATCATTAGCAAATAATGGCAGTTTTACTTCTTTCTTTTCAATTTAGTTGCTTTTTTTTTAAATCTTGGCTGATTGCACTAGATAGAACTTCAAGTACTATGTTGAATAAGAGTGATAAATAAGGTTACACATACATCTCCCCTTTGATACAACAATCTCTCCCTGAGTTATTTGCTCAGGAGGAGGGAATATGAGTCCATAGAAAACCTTGTTCTTAAAAATTTTACAGTAGTCTTAGAGTCCTCATGAATGGTGAACATCCCAAATACCCATGAGCAGGAAATACTAGCCAGCAATACAAGTGAAGGGCGTACTGATACACAAAACAGCATAGTTGAATCTGAACAACATTATGTAGCAATAAAACCAGACATAGAGGATATTCTCTATGATCACATTTATAAGAAGTCCAAGATCCTGGAAAACCATTGTGCAATGGTAGACCATCGAGCAGATGCCACTGTGTGAGAAGGATTGACCACAGAGGGGCATGGCAAGACTTCTTGAAGTCCTGGCTCATATTTTCCTGTGGGCTGTAGTTTAAGTGTGTTGATCAGACGCAAGACCTACTATTTTATTGTTGGTAAATAATTCTTCAATGAAATAACTAGGTAGCTAGCTAAATAGCTCGGTCAACTGATTAAATTAATACAGGGATTCAGCAGGAATTCCAGGTAAAGGCATTCTCCTTTGGCATCATCATCAGATCTCACTAATTTAGTGTAAAATAAAATAAGAAACAAAGAGATTTATTGCATAATACTATCTTTAACTTAAAAAGATGTAACCAGCTGCTATATATTTTCCATGATATATTGGCACACGCACGTCTGGAACCCGCAGTAAATGTATTACAGAGGCCATGAGGGATAGAGGAGGTAAATAAATAAGTGAAAACGAATTCAATAGGATGAAAGGAAACAAGTGCCTCCTCTGGGCTAATGATGTTAGTGTGCCGTGAAAAAGAAGAATAGAATTGACTTCAGTATCCAGACAAATATATGTGTTTGTTAAATTAGTGAAGAGAAGATAAAAAATTTAATAGAAAAAATTATCCAAGCAGAAAATTCATAAAAGGAGAATATAAATGGCCAATATAACGTTAAGAATGCTGTCTTTCTGAGTAATTATCAGGATTATATAATTTAAGATAACATTATAAAAGAAAAATAAAACACTTTTTCTTCTCATTATAAAAACAATAAAAAAATTCGTAATATTTGATATTGGAATCTCTGAAAAAACAAATATTTCTCAATGGTGTTGTGTTCTGTATTGATACAGGGTTTTTTGGGGCAATAATTTAGCAATATCTGTCAGTCTTGATACACATTTGAGAAATGCATAGAGCTACTTAAAGACTTCAATAAGTGGAAGGAAGGTGAAAGTAGGCCTTACCCACTGTCTCCTCCAGGAACCTCGTTTTTTCCGCTTTTCTTCTTGATGTCACTGGACATCACTGCCTTGCATCACTCCTCATGTTGCATCCACTCTAATAAGCCCCGCTTGAAACCACATGGACCCCTGGGTGTCACTGGCTATTGTGTAGCCAGACCTATGGGGAGAGAGGCTGGAAAATGAAAGTGTTTGCAGTTTTTAAGTGAATAGACTATTGTTCAGCTTTACTGAAGATTTGAGAGAAAGCACACTCCTCCTCCTACACACATATTGCATCAATACAGCACATTCGTTACAATGCACACACCAGCATCAGCGCATTGTCATTAACTAGGACGCACTCTTCGTGTTGTACACTTCTGTACAGTTCAAAATGCCATATTCCCACCATTTCCATCTCATACAACATAGTCTCAACATTTAAAAAGTATCTGTGCTCCACCTGTTAACCCTTCTCCCACCCATATCCCCTGGCAACCACAGATCTTTTTACTAACTTTGTAGCTTTGCATTATTCAGGATAGCTACCTTGATGTATTGGGAAAAAAGACATTTTCATTTTTTAAGACATTTCCATTTTTACTTTAAATACTTTTGTAATGTTTAGATTTCTTTTTAAATAATGCGGTTAACTTAATTACCTCATTTTACGGCATGAAATAGTATTTTTTCCTATGATTGTAGAAATGCTTCTTGGCATATTGTTCAGAGCACAAGAGCTCATGAGAGTTTACTGCGTTGGTGTAAAGCCTGATTCTGTCACCTATCAACTTAATGAATTCCGAATATCACCCTGTATCTCTGAAGTTAATAATAGTATCTACTGCACAGTCTTGTTATGGGAAATTAAAGAGATGTGTGCACAGATCACTTGGCATAGCGTCTAGCACACGTGCTGTTGCTCAGCGGTTGTTAACTTTTATTTCAGTTATTGCAACACAAGGGATTGAAGTTAGAAATAAAAAGTATACGTTCTTTTACTTGGCTTGATGGACAGTAAAATGGACAACTGAAGACTTGGAAGACTATTTTTTGTAATGTCTCAGAAAGTCCCACATCAATGTTTGCTTAGTTTTGCTTAGTTACGTTATGTTCTTTTCCTTTAACTAATCCTTCATATTCTAAAATAAGTTAAAATTCAGAGAAAAATTGATCAGTTTCTAAACTGAAGGCTATTCTTTTAAATCTTTTTTTTAAAAGATTTTTTTATTTTTATTTATTTGACAGAGATAGAGACAGCCAGAGAGAGAGGGAACACAAGCAGGGGGAGTGGGAGAGGAAGAAGCAGGCTCATAGCGGAGGAGCCTGATGTGGGGCTCGATCCCATAATGCCGGGACCACGCCCTGAGCCGAAGGCAAACGCTTAACCGCTGTGCCACCCAGGTGCCCCTGTAGGCTATTCTTGCTTTCTAAAGAATCACATTTAATACTTCGTGAAATATTAGAAACAGCAAACATTACCAAGCTATGAAATAACTCCCATGAGGCTGTAGAATAGGAATAAATACACAAGGCAAGAACAATAATTAACATTAGGACAAACAATTTAATCTAATCTAATTAATGCTTCACCAAAAAAGCAGGCTTTGAACTGAATTCCCGAGTGGGTCAACGCTGAAAGTCTGTTAGGGATGTTAGAGATGTAACACAAGCGATGTCCAGGCTTGGCCCAGCCAAGGCAGCTCCGTCCAGACCCCTTGGCTCCTGTGCATTCCAACCACTACTTGGAAGCAGCTGGCATGGGTACGTTCTCCCCATAACGCCCACAGCAGCACAGGGGCAGCCCGAGTGGCAATCTTGTATGGAGACTTTGCTTGTGTCATATATACATTCATGCTTTCTTTGTAGATAGAGCACGTCCCCATCAGTTTGCAATGTTGAACACCATATTGAATGTATACAAAATGCAAAAAATGGAATAGAAGTTCATTCCCTAATTTTTGTTAAGGAAAGTTATTTCTCTTGTCTTTGAAAAATAAATTTGGTGATCTATTTTTTAAGAATCTCTTAATAGTCTACATTTTCCTCAAAGTGAGTCATTAAAAAATAAAACCAAACTTTCATGTAAGAAAACCTTCTGATGTATGATTTACTAACTACGTGACTTGAGTGGAGTATTGTCCACCTGCTAGTGGCTAAACCTGCCTGTGCCATATAAACATTAACCATATCAGATATCAGAGGGCAACTCCATTAAGTTTTAAAAAGAATGGCTGTGTTGAGTTTAAATAGTCATTTCATAAAGCAAATGGCTTTACTCTCAAAGCCTTTTTTACTCCTTGCTAATTAATTAAACAATATACTTTCTACATTTAATTAACTGCCATAACCTATCTTAAAGCTTCCATAAACAAAACACTGAAAACACAAAGAAAAAGATACACAAGTCTAAAATTGGCTCTCCAAAATATTTTTAAATGTGTATTATAAGATGGAAATGTGTAACTCATGAAATGATTGATAGAGACCAAAATGAGAACACAACAGCTACATTTTGGCAACATGTAATTTATAAGAAATACCTGGTGATATAATTTGAACAAAGACCACTGTGATGGAGTAAAGAACAACAGTGCCATGCTGGTCCCAAATGTGGTGGGAGAGAAGGGATATGCGGCCGAAAGCCAGTATTTAAACATCCATGATACATTTAAAAGTAAAGTGTATCATCTTTCATTTGTGCTGCAGGAACCTGGAGTGGAGTGGAAAAGTCCCCAAATGAGACAAAAACATTACAGGAAAAGAAACTACAAAAAAAAAAATCCTTCATGAAAAAATGTTTTTAATACATTAGTAAATTGTATGTAGCCACATATAAAAAGGATAATACACTGAGGCCATGTTAGGTTTTTTCCAGGAATGGAGATTGTTTCAAAATTCAATTTAATTTATAATACCAACAGGATAATATATGGCAAGTTTACAGCTAATACACTCAGTGGTAAAAAACTAAAAGCTTTTCCTCTAAGATCAGGAACAAGAAAAAGATGCCAATTCATGCCACTTCTATTCAACCTAGTACAAAAGAACAATAAGAAAAGGAAATAAATAAAAAGAATTTAAATCAGAAAGGAAGAAGTAAAATTATCTCTGTAGATGACATGGTTCTATATGTAGAAAATCCTAAGGACTTTACAAACAAATATCTTAGAATTAATTAATGAAATCATTTAAGTTGTGATATACAAAATCAACATACAAAAATTAGTTGTATTTCTATACACTAATAACAAACCATCTGAAAGGGAAATTACAAAAATGATCCCATTTATAATAGCATTGGAAAGAATAAAATAGGAATAAATGTAACCAAGAGGTAAAAGACTTGTATAACAAAAACATTGATGGAATAATGAAGGAGATATAAATGAAAGAAAAACATTCTTTGTTCATGGACTAGGAGTCTTAATACTGTTAAATTGACCATACGACCCAAAACAACCTCCAGACTCAGTGCCATCCCCATCAAGATCCCAAAGGCTTTTTTTTTTAAATAGAAATAGAAAAAACTGTCTTAAAATTCATATGGAACCACAAAAGATCCAGAATTGTCAAAGCAATCTTGAGCAAGATAGGCAAAGCTGGAGGGATCACACTTGATTTCAAACCGTATTACAAAAGTACAGTCATTAAAAGAGTAAGTATTGACATAAATGCAGTCATATAGACCTATGGGGACTGAATAGAGAGCCCAGAAATAAAGGTCACATAGAGCCAGCTGATCTTTGATGGTGGTGCTGAGAATATGCAATAGGAGAAGGATAGTGTCTTCAACAGATAGTATGGGGAAAATCTGATATCCACGTGCAGAAGAGTGAAATTGGACCCATACCTTACACCATATAGCAAAAATCAGCTGATGGATTAAGACTTACTGTAAAACTCGTAGAAGAAAGAACAGGGAAAAGCTTTTTGTCACAGGTCTTGGCCATGATTTCTTGGATGCGACACCAGAACACAAGCAGCAAAAGCAAAAACACACGTGAGACTCCCTGAAAGTCTGTTTATTTTCTTCAGTATTTACCTGGCAAGTGTTTCTGTGTCTTTATGTTCTCCAGCCTTCTCTGCCATCTGTGTTCACATGTAAGTCCATCCACATTATTCTCATTTGCTGATTCCTCAACCCAAGTGGAGGAGTGAGGTATTTTTTTAAAGATTTATAGTTATTTGTTTGAGAGAGAGAGAGAGAGAAAAAGAAAATGGAGGCAAGGGGCAGGGGGAGAGAGAATCCCAAGCTGACTCCCTGTTGAGCACAGAACCTGACACGGGGCTCGATCCCACGACCTGAGCAGAAATCAAGAATAGGCTGCTTAACCGACTGAGCCACCCAGATGCCCTGGAGGAGTAAGTTTTGAAGAGTAATGAAAAGCTATGATATGAAAAATAGCATCAACAACATCGAGTACAAATAAAGGTGACTAAAAATGCTAAGCCATGCTTAAGACCTTTGATCTATTTTGGTAAATGCTGTTCAGCTTTTTATTCAACCAGGATCTGCTAAGGAAAATATGATATATAAAAATGAAATTATTTTCTGGTAAGGCCCATTGTTCTGGTGAAAAGGTTAATACATTTAAATAAAATGCATTTAAAGATTTAGTCTCAAAGTGGTTTTCTTCCAAGGACACATTTTTATCACACTAAATAACTGCATTTTTTTTTTAAACTGTGTTGGTGTGGCTTCAAGGGAAGTCTGCATGTATGACTTATGGTGAGCAGAGAAGGCTAAGGGTGCTGCCAAGGCCAGGCTGGGGGGCCAGAGCAAGTGCTGCCACAGGGACAAGAAAGTGTCTCTTGTTTTCAGGTAAACTCCACACCAGTATAATTCATGGTTTCCATCATTGCATTTAACAGTACAGATAAACAGATAAAGCGTTTGAAGAGGCTGCATGTAGGAGTGTGTCTAATGCTCAGAACAACAGCGTGGTGTCTGCCTCCATGTATGTGTTCAGTGTACCTGTGGCCTACACAGTTTTTAAACATCAGTGTAAAAAAAATAGTTTCTTCACTAGGGCTTTCTTAAACGTACCTTTCTGTGTATCCATCTGTGTCTCATACTATTTCTTCCCCTTTACAAGAGTTACGCCTTTCTCTCCCCTCTCCCTCTTCCTTCCTCTCAGTTGTCGCTGTGATTGTATTATAGCAAATAAAAGAAATACCTAAAACTAAATAAATTAATGGAGACCCAAGGGCACCTGGGTGCCACATTGGGCTAAGTGACTGAGTCTTGATTTTGGCTTAGGTCATGATCTTAGGGACATGAGATCAGGCCCCGTGTGGGGCTCTGCATGCAGCATGGAGTCTGCTTGAGATTATCTCAAGCAGACTCTCCCTGCCCTGCACGTGCTTTCTCTGTCTCTCTTTCAAATAAATGAATAAATCCTTTAAAAAAAACTTAGTGGAGACCCAGCAGAATGAGAAACACTGAAACTCCCACTGGGTTTCTTGGGTGTTCATATTTTTTTCTTTCCCAATAACTGTTTATTTCAGAAATGGTTTCGGCAGTGTCACCATTTTGGGTGTGGGAAGGGATTCTGCGCAAGTCTTCTGTGGGGTTACCCTGGCCTGACACTCAGCGTGCATCTCCCTGTCAGTGAGAGGCCCAGGCCCTCAGATGGTTCGTACTCACTTAATATTTGACTTTGTATATTTGTGGTATTTACAGGGTTCCAGTAGTGGCCTCTGTGGATGTCCTCAGTTAAGGGAGAAATGCCATATTATGGTCCAATTTCTCTAATTGAAGGAGGTGCAAAGTGAGGGGGGATGTTCTTTATAATTACTAGAGAATCAGCTGTTTCTTGGACATCGTTTTCTTTGGTTCCTGAATACTTTATACAGATATAACACATTTTCATGTCATGCATTTTTCTCACCTAACACACCACGGACACACAGACAAACACACAGACACACATATAATCAAAGTAAGCGAGGTGACAACAACCAGGAAAAAAGAATGCTGCCATATTAAGACACAGGGCCAAGTCCTTCCCTTCAACCAGGTTCTTTGATGATGGGACTTAACTGCGTGAAGATAAAATTTATTTAAAATCAAATGAATGCTTTATTTTTAAGGCATTTGAAAAATTAGTGATGGTGTAAATCTTACACGAGCAAAACATCAAAATTTCTCTCTTTGAAATGAATATTTAAAGGGAACCCCGCTACATTCATTAGAGATGCTGAGAATAGCAGACTTTTAAATATTTAGGGATGTGCGGCCCTTTTCAGAATGATTTATTTTTCTATCCTCTCTTTAGGAGAAAAGGCACATATCCACAGAACTTCACAGAATATATTTGAAGGCCCTCTGAAGCAAATTCATGGCTTAATGGTTTTCAGACATCAGATTAAGAATCCTGACATTAGAGGTTATGTATTTGAAATGATCACTTATGCTTTTAAAAACATGAGCCATCTCATGTCATTCTGCCTTCAGACACAGTGTACCAAATACAGACCTGAATATCCAGGTCACATTTGCTTTTCTACAATGAAAATAATAGCCTGAATATTTGCTTCTTTTTGATAAGACTATCTTACAAATGTAGATAATACAGGTTATACTCTTATCTTTATGGTCAGAAGAACAAGCTTTCTAATTTGCAGTAATGTTAACACAAGTAAAAGCAAAAATTAATAACTAGGGTATAATAATATTTCTATAATAATTTCACATACTTACACCAGCACTGTATAATGGTGAGTAGACAAGAAAGAAACTCACTGATTTTTCTCTTTCCAGTTGCTTTATTACATGTGACAAAGATCTCTGGCCCATTTGTGCAATGTTAAAGAAAGCTGTCCACCACTGTGCCTGCACCTTGTTGGGGGAAAGGACAAATAAAGGATCCCAAGTTTGGGTAGAGCAGTGCCAGGCCCTCAGTAGGGGGTCTGGTATACTGAGGCATGGTCTCTGGACCCTGTGATGATCAAGCAGTTGTTGGGAACACTTCACAGCACAGGATGGAGGAGGTCTCCCTCACCTGGAACAGCACAATCCCACGGGCATGCTGTAGATGCCGACCAGGTCATCCATCCTGACGCTTACCCACCATTGGCTGAGCAGGGGGACTCGAGACCCAGGACAGTGCCATCTTATACCCCACTATGTGCTTCTGGCCCCCGCAGGTGGGCTGCACCACCATTGTCCATTGTCCTCCTGGGGACTTGATTTTGATATTTAATTAGATATCTTTAACATAGTTCCAATATGCTCAACATGGACTTACTGTGTCATTCCATATGCTATTCTATCTGTAGTGCATACAGGAAAACTGATCTATGAGCACATTTTCTTTCCTTTTTTTTTTTTTTTTTTGAGAGAGAGAAAGCGTGAGCAGGGGAGGGGCAGAGGGAGAAGGAGAGAGAGAATCCCAAGCAGACTCCACACCCCATGCGGAGCCCCACGTGGGGCTCAATCTCAGGACCCTGAGATCCTGACCTGAGCCGAAATCAAGAATCGGTTGCTTGACTGACTGAGCCACCAGGTGCCCCATGAATGCCTTTTCTTTAAACATTGCTTTATTAAGTGTTATTAGTCTTATCCTAATTTTAATATAGAGTGTTGGCCAAACTTTTTATAAAATTAGTCTCTTCAGCTGGTCTTTTTGGAGATATTAAAAGTTAAATGTTCCATAAACAAGATTATCTGATTTTTAATTATATTAAAGGAATTATATATCATTCTAAGAACGCATTCTTTCAAAAAGCATGAGTCCCAAAATCCCCCATTACCATGATTAGAAAATAGTTATTTTGTGTCCTGTTGCCTTTATTGCTTACAACAATCACAAGGACAGAAGGCAGGAAGCTGACAAGGGCGGAGCCAAGACACAGGAGGCAGGGTGTTAGTGTTCACAGCGGTAGCGCACCCTGTGAGATGAAGAGATGCACTTTTATAAGATCAAACTGCCCTGTCTTGTAAGATGCCTTCATCACAGGCATCCAGACTGTGGGTGGACAGGAAACCACGTCCTGTCCTTTCCAGATGCTTGTTCATGTACTGTGATCAGGACAGTCCTGACCCAGGTGCTGAGGTCCTTCATGATTGCCCCATCCCCCACCCTGCCCTGCATCTGCCTCCTGCTCCATCAGCTCTGTCAGCTTACCTGCCCCATGCAACGTTGTAAGGGCATCAGCCCCTTAGCCCTGAGTTTTCGTGCTCTGTCTGTGTGTAAACCCATCCCTGGATGGGATTTATATGCTTGGCCATTCCTGAGCATCTGGCATTTGTAGCTGTATAGGGAAGGCAGGCTTATGTTACCGTATAGTATTGATTAACTGTGTTAAGAAAGTCAGAAGCTGGTTTTAAACAAACTATAGTTCTGTGGTCAGCCTGTGCTTCTGTCCTTGCTGCACCCTTAACACCAGCAGAGCTTGGCCTCCTTCCTTTTCCACTGAGAGCCCTGCAGACAAAGGACTGGAGCCTCTTGAGAGTCATGCAAAGCCTCAGGCTAAGTGTACCCCAGTGTCTTTGTTCTTCTGTTTCCCTGAGGGAGTGCCCCGCATTCATGAGTAGACTAATATTTGCCTTTGTTTTCAGTTTCACCTCTCTTCTCTTACATATGCAAATGTTTATATTCAAGTGGGTCATTTTTTAGGTGATTAAACCTGTACACATCTATTTTCTACTTCTTATTTGGAAAATTGTCAAAGCTATAGAGAGGTCAAAGAAGAATGCAATGAACACTCCTTACCTTTCATGCATATTACTCAATTGTTTAATGTTTTGCTAATTTAAAAAATCCTCTGTTTTTTAAAACATTTAGCATGTTTGTCCTGTGGATGAGGGTATCTTCCAACATAACTCCAATACAATGATATCACACTCAGAAAATTTAACATTGGGGGCGCCTGGAGCACAGCGGTTAAGAGTCTGCCTTCAGCTCAGGGCGTGATCCCAGCGTTGTGGGATCGAGCCCCACATCAGGCTCTTCCACTATGAGCCTGCTTCTTCCTCTCCCACTCCCCCTGCTTGTGTTCCCTCTCTCACTGGTTGTCTCTATCTCTGTCGAATAAATAAATAAAATCTTAAAAAAAAAATTTAACATTGATGCAGTACTATTTAAAAAAAAAATCAATGCCTATTAAATTTCATAATTATTCCACTAAAGTCCTAAGAGTTTTTATTTTCTTGATTCAGAATTCGGTTAAGAATCATGCAGAAAAATTCTGGTCCAAGATGTCAAGATAGGAGGCTCCTGAGCTCACCTTCTCCCGTGGAAGCACCAAACCTACACCTGCATGTGCAGCAGTTCCCTAGGAAAGAAATCCAGAAAAGAGCTGGGTGATTTGTACACATGGGCAAATGGCAAGAGGCTGAAGCACGCTCTCTCGTGCTCCCCACCCTCGGCACTGTGCAATGCACCTGGGAGGGAACTCACAACTCCTGGCGTTTTCCTGAGGAGCAGAGGGCTTGGACCTCATATCCAAGGCCCAAACTTTTAAGATTTCCACTGAAAAACAGGCCCCTAAAGCACAGGACTCTGAAAGCTAATGAGATTTGCGTCCATGAGACCCACTAGACTACAGTACACGAAGAATCTGTTCTTACCAGGCTCCCGAGGACTTGCTGTGGTTGTGCCCGGGGGCTGAGAGCAGAGTGCAGACAGAAAAGCCCTGAAAGAGGCCTCTGGTGGCCTGAGGTCAGCCTTCCAATTTACCACACATCCCCTGGCTGATTGTGCTTCTCCCGGGAGACCAAGGAGACAGCAGTGCCTTCTCTGCACGCCCCGCTCCTTTACTCCAGGCTGTGAGTGTCTCCTTGGCTGGATCTGGTGCACGCGTTTGGTGGCCCAGCTTTGGGTGGCTCCCGCCCAGGGATGCACCAGCATTGAATGGTAAAGGAGTTGGTGAGACTCATAAATTTATCAGAAAGTATAACACTCATCTGTATTTTAAATTGATCAATTCTTTGTTGTTTACCTCTACCATGACCTTCTAATGGATGAATTAATCTCCTACTTGATCTTCCTGATATCAGTTTCTTCCTCCTTTTGAGAAATATTTTGAGCAATAAAATGGTGATCATAAATTTGTAATTAATATGATAGCTATGATTTAGCAGGATTAATAAAATTATAAAATAATTATAATATCCAGAATAGAAATGAACAAAAAGTAATGACATTGGTGAGCGCATTTACTATAATGACAACTTATTCATACAAGTTAAACTTTCATGTAAAGCCTATTAGAGACCATTAACTGGAAGAGCTTTGTGGCCATCTGAAATGGCCATCTGTGGCCATTCAATGTAAGTGAGTAACCACTGGAAATTCAGGGCTTCCTAAAGATGAGCCCACACCGTCCTATAGGAAGGATCACGGCACCACAGAATTCACTATTCCCCNTTGATGCGGTACTATTTTTAAAAAAAATCAATGCCTATTAAATTTCATAATTATTCCACTAAAGTCCTAAGAGTTTTATTTTCTTGATTCAGAATTCGGTTAAGAATCATGCAGAAAAAATTCTGGTCCAAGATGTCAAGATAGGAGGCTCCTGAGCTCACCTTCTCCCGTGGAAGCACCAAACCTACATCTGCACGTGCAGCAGTTCCCTAGGAAAGAAATCCAGAAAAGAGCTGGGTGATTTGTACACATGGGCAAATGGCAAGAGGCTGAAGCACGCTCTCTCGTGCTCCCCACCCTCGGCACTGTGCAATGCACCTGGGAGGGAACTCACAACTCCTGGCGTTTTCCTGAGGAGCAGAGGGCTTGGACCTCATATCCAAGGCCCAAACTTTTAAGATTTTCACTGAAAAACAGGCCCCTAAAGCACAGGACTCTGAAAGCTAATGAGATTTGCATCCATGAGACCCACTAGACTACAGTACACGAAGAATCTGTTCTTACCAGGCTCCCGAGGACTTGCTGTGGATGTGCCCGGGGGCTGAGAGCAGAGTGCAGACAGAAAAGCCCTGAAAGAGGCCTCTGGTGGCCTGAGGTCAGCCTTCCAATTTACCACACATCCCCTGGCTGATTGTGCTTCTCCCGGGAGACCAAGGAGACAGCAGTGCCTTCTCTGCACGCCCCGCTCCTTTACTCCAGGCTGTGAGTGTCTCCTTGGCTGGATCTGGTGCACGCGTTTGGTGGCCCAGCTTTGGGTGGCTCCCGCCCAGGGATGCACCAGCATTGAATGGTAAAGGAGTTGGTGAGACTCATAAATTTATCAGAAAGTATAACACTCATCTGTATTTTAAATTGATCAATTCTTTGTTGTTTACCTCTACCATGACCTTCTAATGGATGAATTAATCTCCTACTTGATCTTCCTGATATCAGTTTCTTCCTCCTTTTGAGAAATATTTTGAGCAATAAAATGGTAATCATAAATTTGTAATTAATATGATAGCTATGATTTAGCAGGATTAATAAAATTATAAAATAATTATAATATCCAGAATAGAAATGAACAAAAAGTAATGACATTGGTGAGCACATTTACTATAATGACAACTTATTCGTACAAGTTAAACTTTCATGTAAAGCCTATTAGAGACCATTAACTGGAAGAGCTTTGTGGCCATCTGAAATGGCCATCTGTGGCCATTCAATGTAAGTGAGTAACCACTGGAAATTCAGGGCTTCCTAAAGATGAGCCCACACCGTCCTATAGGAAGGATCACGGCACCACAGAATTCACTATTCCCCAACCTTCAAATTCTAGTAGAATCTGAGATGTACATCTAAGACTGCATGAACATACTTGGTGGGTTGGGAAGGCTTAAGTGGCTGATCATAAAAGTGAGCTTCATCAGACATGTGTAATGGAAACTAGAACAGAAGTTAATATCCCTTTACCTTGACAGTAATTTGGATTAAGCTTGATTCAAACCAAGAATTCATGAGAATTAAAAATTGTGTGTGTGTGTGTGTTNAACTTTTAAGATTTTCACTGAAAAACAGGCCCCTAAAGCACAGGACTCTGAAAGCTAATGAGATTTGCATCCATGAGACCCACTAGACTACAGTACACGAAGAATCTGTTCTTACCAGGCTCCCGAGGACTTGCTGTGGATGTGCCCGGGGGCTGAGAGCAGAGTGCAGACAGAAAAGCCCTGAAAGAGGCCTCTGGTGGCCTGAGGTCAGCCTTCCAATTTACCACACATCCCCTGGCTGATTGTGCTTCTCCCTGGAGACCAAGGAGACAGCAGTGCCTTCTCTGCACGCCCCGCTCCTTTACTCCAGGCTGTGAGTGTCTCCTTGGCTGGATCTGGTGCACGCGTTTGGTGGCCCAGCTTTGGGTGGCTCCCGCCCAGGGATGCACCAGCATTGAATGGTAAAGGAGTTGGTGAGACTCATAAATTTATCAGAAAGTATAACACTCATCTGTATTTTAAATTGATCAATTCTTTGTTGTTTACCTCTACCATGACCTTCTAATGGATGAATTAATCTCCTACTTGATCTTCCTGATATCAGTTTCTTCCTCCTTTTGAGAAATATTTTGAGCAATAAAATGGTGATCATAAATTTGTAATTAATATGATAGCTATGATTTAGCAGGATTAATAAAATTATAAAATAATTATAATATCCAGAATAGAAATGAACAAAAAGTAATGACATTGGTGAGCGCATTTACTATAATGACAACTTATTCATACAAGTTAAACTTTCATGTAAAGCCTATTAGAGACCATTAACTGGAAGAGCTTTGTGGCCATCTGAAATGGCCATCTGTGGCCATTCAATGTAAGTGAGTAACCACTGGAAATTCAGGGCTTCCTAAAGATGAGCCCACACCGTCCTATAGGAAGGATCACGGCACCACAGAATTCACTATTCCCAACCCTTCAAATTCTAGTAGAATCTGAGATGTACATCTAAGACTGCATGAACATACTTGGTGGGTTGGGAAGGCTTAAGTGGCTGATCATAAAAGTGAGCTTCATCAGACATGTGTAATGGAAACTAGAACAGAAGTTAATATCCCTTTACCTTGACAGTAATTTGGATTAAGCTTGATTCAAACCAAGAATTCATGAGAATTAAAAATTGTGTGTGTGTGTGTGTTTATTATTATTGTATGAATGAATCTTTGAGACAATGGGTTTGAAAACCAAAATCCATATACATGGGCAATTTTTTAAAAATAATCTTAAATTGAGTTCCTCGGAGTCCAGAGGATGGGGGTAGGGGGATCAGGTAGCTGGGTGATGGGCATTAAGGAAGGCATGTGATGTGATGAGTGCTGGGTGTTACAACTAATGAATCATTGATCACTACATCAAAAATTAATAATGTATTCTATGCTGGCTAAATGAACATAATAAAAAAATTTTAAANTGAACATAATAAAAAATTTAAAAAAGAAACTAATATGTACTATATTTTGGCTAACTGAACATAATAAAAAATAAATTTTAAAAAATAAATAAAATTGAGTTCCTTTGGCAACAGAAACTGAGTAGGACACTTGAGTACAGAAGGTTATGGAACAGTATCTTTGGAATGAAAATCTGCAGGAGTAAAGGCGTCAGAATAGGGGAGAAGGAATGAATGTGATTTAAGCACAACAAAAGTCTATCTACTCTTAATCCCACAGGGTGTGTGCAGGAGGGCTGGCTATTACAGGTTTTCCCCAATTGTGGTAAGGGGGCTGGTTTTTATGAGCACGAATTAGTCATAGGACGAACATGAAATAAAAACTTTTTGAAACAAAAGTTGAGCATATTTTCACCAACAGCTGTGAACTGCAAGAAATAATAAATAGCATGGTTTAACAGAAAGAAAATGCAACCAGTCGGCAACTGGATCTAAGAAAAGGAGCAAAAAGNCATATTTTCACCAACAGCTGTGAACTGCAAAAAAGAATAAATAGCATGGTTTAACAGAAAGAAAATGCAACCAGTCGGCAACTGGATCTAAGAAAAGGAGCAAAAAGGGTTACAAAGATGAGTATTGAAGTGTGAAGTGTGCTTCCCTTGAGCTTTTATCTTTTTTAAAATTGTTTAATTTTTTAAAGGCTTTGCGGTGTTTATGATATATAGAGCTAAAATGCATAACAATAGATAATAAACCAGTAGAGGAAATGAAATATTAAAAAATTACTCAGTTATTCCAAATGAAGTTAGGTCAAGCGAAGGTGAAGGATCAAAGTAAATATAAGGCATATGGGAAGCAGTCCTTTAGGTGACAAACATAAAACAACTATATCATTAATGTTATTAACTCTAACGGATTCATACCTCCCAATTAAGGCAGAGGATTAGGCAGAATAGAAATTCAAAATGCAAGTATGTTCCAGAGCCATAGAAATAAAAATCCCCATCATATACAAAAGCACTTGAGAGATTAGAAGTAAAAGGATGACTAAGCAAACCACGTAAGCACTAAGCATGACGAAGCTGGAGTGGCTACGTGAATGCCAGACAAGGCAGAGCAAGTTTTCCAGGGATAATGGAGGCATTTCAGAATAATAGATCAATTCACAGAAGATATATAAAAACCACAAATGCTTTAAATTAAATCAGAGGATACTGAAAAGAGAAATAGATAATCCCACAAATATATTTAACACTCCTCTCTCTGTAACAGACAAGTAGAAGATAAGTACGCATATAAAGAAGTTCAGCAGCACAATCAACCAACTTGACATGATTTATATTTGTGAACCACTGCTCCAAACAAAAGTAGAGGGGCGCCTGGGTGGGACAGCGGTTAAGCATCTGCCTTCAGCTCAGGGCGTGATCCCGGCGTTATGGGATCGAGCCCCACATCAGGCTCTTCCGCTATGAGCCTGCTTCTTCCTCTCCCACTCCCCCTGCTTGTGTTCCCTCTCTCGCTGGCTGTCTCTATCTCTGTCGAATAAAAAAAAAAAAGTAGAATTCACATTTATTCTAGCTGCCAAGAAATCCATAAAGATAGGAATTATAATGGAACAAATTATGTCTCCAATTAATTTAAAAGGATTGTTACTTGTACATAGCATGTATCCTGACCACAACACAAATAAATTAGAGATCAATAGGAGAAAGAACTGAAAAAATTCCCAAAATAAATAATAAAGACAAGAACAAAAACAAAAAATAAAACAGATTTACAATAAAGACATCAAATCAGCTAATGACAGTTCATCCAAAAGGTCAGTAAAATTGATAAACTCTTTCCAGGATATCCAGGAAAAAAAGAGAGAAGGCACAGTTTAACAATATCATGTGCAGAATAAGAGAGATCACTCAAGATCCTACAGACATGAAAAGGATAAATGGAAGAAATATGAAAAACTTTATGCCAATATAGCTCATAAATTAATGGAATGGACAAAATCCCTAAAAGATGCTTTTAAACAAAATTGACAAAGAAATAAAAAAATCTGAAGAGATTTATGATTAAATAAATTTGTCTTTCTCAGACTAACTTATTTTGCTTAGTATTTGTCTTTCTCAGACTAACTTATTTTGCTTAGTATTATACTCTTTATCTCCATCCATGTTGTTGCAAAAATCTGAAGAGATTTATGATTAAATAAGTTAATTTACTTTTTTATTGCTTAATAAAAAAGTTCTTATTTACTTTTTAAAAGTTTTTATTTTAATACCATTTAGTTAACATACAGTGTTATATTAGTTTCAGGTGTACAATATAGTGATTCCACAATTCTATACATTACTCAGTGCTCATCACAACAAATGCAGTCCTGAATCCCCATCACCTATTTCACCCATCCCCTACCAACCTCCCCTCTGGTGACCATCAGTTTGTTCTCTATAGTTAAGTCTGTTTCTTCGATTGTCTCTCTCACTCCTTTCCCCCCCTTTGCTTGTTTGTTTTGTTTCTTAAATTCCATATATGAGTGAAATCATGGTATTTGTCTTTCTCAGACTAACTTATTTTGCTTAGTATTATACTCTTTATCTCCATCCATGTTGTTGCAAATGGCAAAATTTCATTTTTTATGGCTGAGTAATATTCCTTTGTATTATATGTACTACATCTTCTCTATCCATTCATCTGTCATGGACACTTGGACTGCTTCCATAATTTGGCCACTGTAGTTAATGCTGCTGTAAACATAGGGGTGCACATATCCTTTTGAATTAGTGTGTTTGTATTCTTTGTGTAAATATCCAGTAGTGCACTTGCAGGATTATAGGGTAGTTCTATCTTTAACATTTTAAGAAATCTCTACACTGTCTTCCACAGTGGCTGCACCAGTTTGCATTCCCACCAACAGTGCAAGGTGTTCCCGTTACTCCGCACCCTAGCCAATATCTGTTGTTTCTTGTGTTGTTGATTTTAGCTATTCTAACTGGTGTGAGGTGGTATCTCATTGTAATTTTGATTTGCATTTCCCTGATAATAAGTGATGTTGAGCATCTTTCCATGTGTCTGTTAGCCATCTGGATGTCTTCTTTGAAAAAATGTCTGTTCATGTCATTTGCCAATTTCTTAATTGGATTATTAATTTTTGGGGTATTGAGTTTGATAAGTACTTTATAGATTTTGGATTCTAGCCCTTTATCAGAGACCTCATTTGCAAATATCTATCTTCTCCCATTCTGTAGGTTGCCTTTTAGTTTTGTTTACTGTTTCCTTTGCTGTGCAGAAGCTTTTTATCTTGATGGAGTCCCAATAGTTCATTTTTGCTTTTGTTTCCCTTGCCTTTGGAGACATGTCTAATAAGAAGTTGCTAAGCCAATGTCTAAGAGGTTGCTGCTTGTCTTCTTCTCTAGGATTTTGATGGTTTTCTCTCTCATATTTAGGTCTTTCATCCATTTTGAATTTATTTTTGTGTATGGTGTAAGAAAGTGGTCTAGTTTCATTCTTCAGCATGTTTCTGTCCAGTTTTCCCAACACCATTTGTTGAAGAGGCTGTTTTTCCCCACAATATATTCATTACTGCATTGTTGAAAATTAATTGACCATATAATTGTGGGTTTATTTCTGGGTTTTCTATTCTGTTACATTGATCTATGGGTCTGTTTTTGCGCCAGTGCCATACTGTTTTGATTAGTACAGCTTTGTATTATAACTTGAAGTCCAGAATTATGATGCCTCCAATGTTGCTTTTCTTTTTCAGGATTGTTTTGGCTGTTCAGGGTCTTTTGTGTTTCCATACAAATTTTAGAATTGCTTTTACTAGTTCTGTGAAAAATGCTGTTGGTATTTTGATAGGGATTGAATTAAATGTGTAGATTGCTTTGGGTAGTATAGACATTTTGACAGTATTTGTTCTTCCAATCCATGAGCATGGAATATGTTTCCATTTTGTTGGGTCATCTTTATTTTCTTTCATCAGTGTTTTATAGTTTTCACACTACAGTTCTTTCACCTCTTTAGTTAGGTTTATTCCTAGGTATTTTATTATTTTTGGCACAATTGTAAATGGGATTGTTTTCTTAATTTCTATTTCTGCTGTTTCATTACTAGTGTATAAAAATCCAATAGATTTCTGTAGATTGCTTTTGTATCCTATGACTTACTGAATTCATTTATCAGTTCTAGCAGCTTTTTGGTGGAGTCTTTTGGGTTTTCTATCAGGGTATCATGTCATCTGCAAATAGTGAAAGTTTTACTTATTCCTTGCCAATTTGGATGCCTTTTATTTTTGTTGTATGATTGCTGTGGTAAGGTCTTCTAGTACTATGTTTAATAAAAGTGGTGGGAGTAGACAAGGATTTTTCTTTTTCCTCACCTTAAGGGAAAATATCTCCATTTTTCCCCCTTTAAGGATGATATTAGTTGTGGTTTTTTCATATATCACCTTTATTATGTTGAGGTGTATTCCCTCTAACCCTACTTTGTTGAGGGTTTTTATCATGAATGGGTGTTGTACTTTTTCAAATGGTTTTTCTGCATCTATTGAAATGATCATATGGTTTTTATCCTTTCTCTTATTGATGTGATGTATCATGTTGATTGATTTGCAAATATTGACTCACTCTTGCAACTCAGGAATAAATCCCACTTGACCTGTGATGAATGATTTTTTAATGTATTATTGGATTCAGTTTCTAGTATGTTGTGAGGATTTTGTTAATCAGGGATATTGGCTTCTAGTTCTCTTTTTTTCATGGTGTCTCTATCAGGGTAATCCTCACCTGTTAGAGTGAATTTAGAAGTTTTCCTTCTATTTCCATTTTTTGGAATAGTTTGACAAGATTAGGTATTATGTCTTCTTTAAATGTTTGGTAGAATTCACCTGTGAGTCCATTTGGTCCTGGCCTCATTCTTTTTCTCTGTGTTAAGGGTCTCACTCATGTGTTTCACTCATTTCTGAAGTCCAGTGAGTATCCTTATGATCATTACTTTACACTATCAGGTATGTTACTTATATCTGTTTTGTTTAGATCTCTGTGTTCTCATTTTGTTTAAGTCTCTGTGACTGTTTCTATGTGTGTATGGAAAGTCAGCTCTGTGTCCTGTTCTTGAGAGTAATGGCTTTATGAAGAAGAGGTCCTGTAGTGTCCTGCATGCAGTGTCCCCTGTTCCCCAGGGTTTGATATTTCCAGGAGTGTCTCTAGTATGTGCTGCATGTTCTTTGCTGTTTTGTCTTGGCTGCTTTATCCTTCAGGCCATTCATCTACAGAGGCTTTCTTTGCCAACTGTGGGCAATATTTGGTTCC
The DNA here is from genome assembly GCF_002007445.2 of Ailuropoda melanoleuca. NCBI lineage: Eukaryota > Metazoa > Chordata > Mammalia > Carnivora > Ursidae > Ailuropoda > Ailuropoda melanoleuca. The sequence continues at coordinate 46,460,578 of NC_048223.1, forward strand.
TGGTCTGAATGTGATGCATTTTAACTAGATGGGCTCTGGTCTGCTTGTGAAATGAGACCTGCCACCACCACCACCAGAACAGAGGCTCTGCAAAGGAAAGGCACTGTATGTAGGGGTTTGGGCCACTCTTGGGGAGGGAGGGTCCTGCCATGCTGGGACTGAGGCAGGTGTGACTGGGAGGGGCAGTTCTACCTAAGTGTGGGTGTGGGGTTGATATAAGCAAGTTAGGTAGTGAGTGTTGGCCCTGCACTGGTTTCGGCAGGTAGCTATGTATTTATGCTGAGGGATGCGGGAGGAAAAGGGCACTTGCCAGTTCCTTTGTTCCTGGAGGGGTCACTCCGTGAATGCTGCCTCTCTGGTACGTGTAATTAACCTCACCAGTGTGGGCCCTATGTGCTCTTCAGATCACTATTTCCTCACTGTTTGTCCTGTTTTTTCCTCCAAGAGCAGCATGGTGTCCTCTGAACTTTTTCAGAACCAAGCACACTGACCTTTAAAATTCTAGGCATGAAGCCCTGGTAGTTGCTAGGACTCATGAAATTCAGGCCCTCTCACTTTCCAAGCCAGTGACTGAAGAAACTTGCTCCTTGTGCACCCCTGTGTTCTACTCTCTTTCTTGCCTTTTTTCCATGCCCGTAGCTCCCACCCTTCTGCAATAGCCAGGACCTATCCCTCCCCAGGCCAGCCTCTGCACTTCCCACGTCCTTTGGTGTGGCCCCTTCTCTCCCTTTAGTTGAGGAGTTTGTTTGCTAGTCTCTGGCTTAATTTCTGGGATATTTAGGATAATTTGATAGGTATCTAGTTGTGTTCATGGGACAAGGGAAGCCTAGGATCTCCTACTCCACCACCAACTTCCAATGTAATCTAACTTACATTTAATTAAAAATCACTGTATCAATGAAAACTTCAAGCCCCAAAATCTTTATTGGTGAATTCTATCAAACATTTTAGAAAGGATTAATATCAATTGAATACAAAATCTTTTGAAAATACAGAAGAGAGGAACTCTTCCCAGCTGATTTTATAAGTGTTGTTTTACAACCACCTTGGGAGCTTCCTAGATCTAATCTGAAACTGGTTCCCATATTTGGAAGTCAAGAAGAGATCAAAGAAGAGACTAAGGTAGATGGGTAGAAGGCTTAATAAGCAGGGAACTTGTTTATGAGTCTTGTCTTGAGTGGCCACATGATGAGGAGATATCTGCAAAAATATATATAAATATATTTTTTAAAGTCATTTAAAATAAAAACAGGCTATATAAAATTATAAAAAGGACAAACATAAAGGAAAATGTATTAAAGAAAATGAATTCATCATTATGATTAACCTTTAAATTTGAATTTTATATTCTAAGGAAGTAAATGGAAAATAAAAAATAAATTTTATATTCTAAGGAAGTAAATGAAAATAAAAAATAAATTTTACCTATTTCTTTAAAAACTTGAGATATAAATAGGGTGGGGGAGAAAGAGAGTTTCTCAATATTTTTTTCTTGAGCTCATCAGAATATTAAAAACCATCAAGTTTTTAACTTGATAAGATCTTACTAGTGGTAACCTGAGAATATTAGATGGATGGAGGAAAAAGCGCTCTCCATTCAAATATACCCAAAGATGCTGAGTTCTACTAAATTAAAGGAGTGTCTTCATTTGACATTTCAGAGAGTATTGAACACATTAACACTTGCCAAAAGAGTTTTAAAATGAAAATGTACTTCACTGCATTTCACAAACTTACTTAACCTTGATTCACTTTTCTTCTCAAGAACATCTTATGGGTCTATGTGTTGGCACGGAAGACTTTGGGTTATATTGCCAAAGAGTGATAGAAGGCTCACTGACAGACCTGAGAACTTGAAAGGCTGCATAGGGTTACATTATTAAATGAAACATCACCTAACCTGAAACTTGTACGAACCAAAATTACACCTGGCTCAATGGAACATAGAGTCGGCAATGAGAGAAATGAAAATTCCAATATTTATAATCATGAGTTAGTGACAACTGACAACAGAGTAGTTCCTTAATCCTTGCAAAAAATGGGATCAATACTTCATCATCACTTCGAAGTCATGATACCCTGAAAGATGTCTTCCAAATGCTTCTCTTTCTAATCATATGTGTATGTGTATACACATGTCTGTGAACATGGTGAAGTCATTTATGAAAACAAATTTAGTAAAGCATTCAAGTATTAAGTATAAACTATGCATCAAAATGTGATTCCTTATCAGTTAATTTATAATCCGGAAATGAAATAAAGCATATACACAGAATATCTAAAAAATGAGACAGTATATGATTTGCAGCACAGAAACCGACAGGACTAACAAACACGAGAGTAGCAGAACAGGTATTCACCTATGAAATGTGTGAATTAGCTTTCCTTTCACAAAGAAACATGCTCTCTTCCATGTTTCAACACACCTATGTCTTGATAGAGACATAATAAATGTACTTCCTGTCTCTAATGTAGAAAACAGAGTGCAATTTCAACGTTAAAGAGCATCTCACAGAGTAGGGAATGATGGATATGGCAAACTAGCAAGTCCTACCACGTGGAAGGCCAGTCCTGCGGCTGCCAGACGTTCTAGTATTTCAGGAGGAACTGGAAATCAGCATTGTACTATTAAAAAATTGACCTGCAAAATTATTTTAACACTCGTAGGGAAAGTATACATTACAATATTCAGGGTAGAAACAGTCCTGCATGTCATGTCATCTTCTTACTAGATGCACACAAATTTAAAGTAGACATATTCAGAGGAGAGATAAATGCTTTCCCTGCCGTTAGCTGTGCAGGAAATATATCAAAGAGAAAATGAGGACTAATGCACTCTTATGAGGCAAAGAGTGGACAGGGTTTTAGCAAGGAAGTTTGAGAGAGAGATAAAGACTGACATGAATTTGGATGCACATGGCATTTATGCCACACACACACACACACAAAGTTATAGAAGCAGAAAAATAAAAATATGAAAATACTGTTTATTAATGAGGTTGTATTTGGTTTAATATTGAGATAATANAATAAAGACTGACATGAATTTGGATGCACATGGCATTTATGCCACACACACACACACACAAAAAGTTATGGAAGCAGAAAAATAAAAATATGAAAATACTGTTTATTAATGAGGTTGTATTTGGTTTAATATTGAGATAATATTAAGTATTATGGCAACTACTAATGTTAACTCCTTGTACTGTGCAGTCAACAATGTGAGTGCTTTGTATGTGCTAACTCATGAAATCTGTGTGCTGTTTTGACTTTTCACATCATTTATACAAGTGTGCAAAACATCATCCCCCCCCATAAATTATCGCTGTTTACGTCTTGAAACTTCATTTCACCTGTGGGGAAAATGTCAATAAATTTTAGGAAAGCACATTATTTTTAAGTTTTTGGATAAATTCTTTTATTCAGTGTGGTCTCCTCTGTATTGTCTTCCCTTCTGACACAGCCTCTAAACTCTTGGGACAAAGAAGCTCGTGTAACCTCTTTTGCACCATGCTACGTGTCAACCACAGTCTCACTAAACCACTCTCCACTCTCATGAGCTTTCCTCTTTGCTGGCTGATTTTGACTGATTGCATTAATATCCCCAGTCAGTGTCCTCCTCCTCCTCCTCACGCCTTTGCCATGTCGTGATACTGTCCCCTTTCATGACAGACACTTTACCAGTATAACGGCAGCCTACTTTGAACAAACTTGGAGATATACTTGCACATCTCGTCTTCTTCCTTGGACCTTGCCACCAAAATAAGAACGTGCCTGCTCTGGAGATGTGAGATACAAATGAGTGAGAGCAAACCCACTGTAGCTAAGGTGCTCCTAGACTCATCTTGTCCGTCTCCAGCCAGAGATTCAGATTGACTGCAGACTGGTGAATAATGCTGTCCAAGGTCAGATAGAGCAGACAAGGCCCACAGAACCCACAGCCAACCCACAGATCTGTGAGAAATAATAAACTTTGAGCTTTAGCCACTGAAGTCTGAGAGTGATTTGTTACACAGTGGTAGCTAACTAGTGTAGTTTCTACTGGAATGCACATATCTCTGTATTATTCTTGTTATATAGTTCACACTGCATTTTGCTGTGGCATTCCTTCTTTGGGACCATATATCTCTTTGACCCATTGATTTCATCCTCTTAAAATTCCCCGTGTCCTTCAAGGTGGCATGGTCAAGTTTGACTCTTCTGTAGTCATGCTCAGGCCATCAGTAAATTCACAGGCTGTCTTGAGCCCACACTGTTCTGCTGAGACACACTGAGTCATAAAGTCCCATCCATATCCAGCCCCTCTGTTCTGAGATCACCATAAATTTCTTGGTTTTCTCTGATTCCATTTACTTCAGACATGAGCCCAGGAGGTTATCATTCAGGAGGTTTTTAGGGACCCAAAGTGGTCTGTTCTAGTCTCCTGCATTACCTTCCTTTAGTCTGGGCATAAACTATATATGCCAGTTGTTGGCAGTATAAAGTTTATGTTTCTGCTTCAATAAACCAAAGATCTATAAGCTCTATAAACCAAAGGTTTATAAGCCAAGGTCTCATAACACATAAAACCTTTTGGCTGTCCTTTCCAGAGTATTTTCAGTGACAGTTACAGAATTTTTATACAGGAGGGCCAGGGGTAGCTAGGTGGGTAGAAAATAGCTAGAGCTTACATTATTTATGGTAGTTTCTCTCTTTGAACTGTTTTTTGATATATCATCTTTACTTTTATTGAGGTAAAATTGATATATAACATTAACATTGTATTAGTTTCACATATACAACATAATTATTAGATGTTTGTATATACTACAAAATGATCACCACAATAAGTCCAGTTACCATCCATCATAACACAATTCACCCCCTTTACCCATTTTGCTTACTCTCCACTGCCTTCTCTGATAACCATCACTGTGTTCTTAGTATCTTTGAGTTTTGTTGTGTTTTGTGTTTTTTTAGATTCCACATATAAGTGAAATTATACAGTATTTGTCTGTCTTTAACTTATTTCATTTAACATAATGTCCTCAAAGTTCATCCATGTTGTTGCAAATGGCAAGAATTCCTTCCCTTTTTATGGTTGGGTCACATTTCATTGTATGTATATATATATATATTCCAGATCTCCTTAATCCATTCATCCGTCAGTGGACACTAGGTTGTTTCCGTATTTTGGCTATTATAAATAATACTACAATTAGCATAGAGGAGCATCTATCTTTTTGAATTTATGGGTTTTTTGAGAAATATCCAGAAGTGGAATAGCTGAATCATATAGTAGTTCTATTTTAATTTTTTGAGGAACCTCCTTGCTGTTTTCCACAGTGGCTGCACCATTTACATTCCCACCAACAGTGCAAGTTTTTCTTCAACAGTTCCTTTTTCTTCACATCCTCACCAACACTGGTTTGTCTTTTTGATAATAGCCATTTTAACAGTCATATCATATAGTGGTTTCGATTTGTATTTCTCTAATAATTAGTGATGTTGAACATCTTCTCATGTGTCTGTTGACCATTTGTATGTCTTCTTTGGAAGAATGTCTATTCAGATTCTCTGCCCATTTTTAATTGGATTCTTTTTTTTATATTGAGATGCTTGAGTTCTTTATATACTTTGGAAATTAACCCCTTACCAGATATATGATTTACAAATACCTTCTCCCATTCAGTACTTTGTCTTTTTGTTTGGTTAATTGTTTTCTTTGCTTTTCAGAAGCTTTTTGGTTTGATGTAGTCCCACTTGTTTATTTTTGCTTTTTGTTGCCTTTACTTTTAGAGTCAGATCCAAAAATTCAAAGCTAAGACTGATGTCAAGGAGCTTACTGCCTATGTTTTGTTCCAGGACTTTATGGTTTCAGGTCTTACATTCAGGTCTAATCCATTTATTATTGTTGTTGTTGTTTTTGAAAATTTATTTGAGAGAGAGAGAGGGTGAGCTTGCACAAGTGAGGGGAGGGGCAAAGGAAGAGGGAGGGAGAGAGAATCTCAAGCGTGCTCCTGCTGAGTGCAGAGCTCCATGTGAGGCTTGATCCCACAACCATGAGATCATGACCTGAGTTGAAATCAAGAGTCAGAGGCTTAACCAACTGAGCCACCCAGGCATACAGGTCTAATCATTTGAATTAAGTTTTGTGTTTGTTGTAAGACAGTTGTCCAGTTTCCTCAACAGTGTTTATGAAAGAGACTTTTTCCCATTGCATATTCTTTTATTTTAATGTTCAGTTAGCTTTCATATAGCACATCATAAGTTTTTGTAGTAATGTTCAACCATCCATTGCTTATTCTTGACTCCTTTGTCATGAATTAATTGACCATCTATGTGTGGGTTCACTTCTGGGCTCTATTCTGCTTCATTCACCTGTGTGGGTTTTTTTTGTTTTTGTTTTTTGCCAGTACCATGTTATTTTGATTACTACAGCTTTGTAATGTAGTTTGAAATCAGGGAATGTGATTGAGATTGCTTTGGCTCTTCAGAATCTTTTAGTGGTTCCACACAGATTTAAAAGAAAATTTGTTCTAGTTCTATGAAAAATGCTATTGGAATTTTGGTAGGGATTGCACTGAATCTGTAGATTCCTTTGGATAGTGTGGACATTTTAACAATATTAATTCTTTCTGTTTATGAACATGGACTACATCTTTCAATTTATTTGTATCATCTTCAGTTTCTTTTGTAAATGTCTTATAGTTTTCAGTGTATAGGTCTTTCACACCCATCATTTAATTTATTCATAGGTATTTTATTCTTTTTGATAGAATTCTAAATGGGATTGTTTTCTTAATTTCTTTCTCTTGCTTCAATATTAGCACATAGAAACAACACATTTCTGCATAGTAATATTGTATTCTGTAGTTTTATTGGATTAATTTATTAGTTCTACCAATCTACCTTAACAAATAAAGGAACTAGAAAAAGAAGACAAACCAAGCCCAAAGTTATTAGAAAGAAGGAAATAATGAAGATCACAGTGAAAATAAGTGAAATAGAGACACACAAAAAAAGATCAATTACACTAAGAGCTGGTTCTTTGAAAAGATAAACAAATTTGATAAATCTTTTGCTAGACTCACCAAGACAAGAGAGGAGGCTCAAATAAATAAAGTTAGAAATGAAAGAGGAGAAGCTACAACTGATACCTCAGAAATACACAGGATCATGAGAGACTACTGTGAACAATTATATGCCAAGAAATTGGACAACATAGAAGAAATGGATAATTCCTAGAAATATACAATCTTCCAAGACTGAATGATGAAGAAATAGAAAATCTGAATAGACCAATTATTAGAAAGGAGAATGAGACAGTAATCAAAAACATCCCACAAATAAAATATAGATCAGATGGCTTCACTGGTAAAATCTACCGAACATTTAAAGAAGATTCAATACCTATCCTTCTCAAACTCTTCCAAAAAAATTGAAGAGGAGGGAACACTTCCAAATTCATTTTACAATTCATCCTTACCCTGATATCAAAACTAGACAAGGACATCACAAAGAATGAAAATTATAGGCCAGGATCCCCAGTGAGCATGGATTAAAAAATTTCAGTAAAAATGTTAGCAAACTGAATTCAACAAGACATTAAAAGGATCATAAACTATGATCAAGTGGGATTTATTCCAGGCATGCAAGGATGGCTCAACATCCACAAATCAACATGACACACCACATCAACAAAATGAAATTTGCAAATCGTATGATCATCTCAATAGATGATGTAAAAGCATTTAACAAAATTCAACATCTACTTAGGATAAAAACTCTCAACAAAGTGAGTATATAAGGAATGCACCTCAGCAGAGGCCATATATGATAAATCCTCTGGTAACATATTCAAAAGTGAAAAGCAGAAAGCCCCGTCTTGTCACTTTTATTCAACACAGTATTGGAAATTCTCCCCTGAGCAATTGGGCAAGAAAAGAAATCAAAGGCATCCAAATAGGAAAAGAAGAAGTAAAACTGTCACTATTTGTAGATGACAGGATGCTTCTTATGGAAAACCATAAACACTCCATTGAACTATTGTTTTCATAGCAAGAGCATTGTTTTTACGTAGATGATATTTTTCCACTTGGTAGCCCAAGTGCAAGAGGTCGCTTGTAAGGAGTAACCACAAATCATTCCAGAAGACTACTACTGTTGTTGTCTTTGACTTATCTTCCCAAATTAATTTTGAAATTCAAAAGTTATGTATCAGATCATTGCTGTTTGTCAGCATTTTTGAAGTCATGACCAAGCACTGGGGCATAAGCCTAAAATGCCGTTGCTCACAGCTTTGCTCAAGTGTCAAGGATAAAAAGGAGTTGAAGGTTGTTTTTTTAAAAAAATATTTACATACAGGTCTATTAGCTTAGGCATTTAGAAACTGAAATCATCTTACTGGCACACTCTTTATATGAGAAAACCAGCCAAAACACAGCTAGAAACAAATGAACCAAATCAAAGTAAGTTGTGATCTATAAAAACGTGCATGGGATTCTAGGACCTGTTGAGAGCGACATTAAGAATAATTCAGTTGTCTATTTTAAACATTAAGAAAATTTTAAAAATGACATTTAAGATCAATATTTTAATTTATACATCCTAGGGGAGGATGATTCCTGTTTTCCTTTAATATATTCTATTGCTTTCCTTTTATATCTTTTCTTTAAAACATAGCTGTCAAGTTGTTAGTTGCTATGGCAAGACTAATTACTTTCAATGGCTGACCGTGCTGTTGGGCAGAAATCTTCTTTAATTCGTCTTGTGGTTATTTTCTTCTAGCTGGATGTGTTTCCTTTCTCAGGATGAAGTTTAGAGCTAGAGACAGGTTACATTTGGCTGAAAGTCATCTAGCAATCTGTGTGGGACTCTGTAACATAGAGACTTGTCAAATAGTCACTAAAGGACAGCAAAGGAAGCTTTTTCTTCTCTGATCTGGACATACTTCATCATCACAACCCATCAGAAGTGATTTGCTCACAGAAAATTAATACGAATGCAAGACCTTGCATCCTGAGCCTCAGAACCACTCTATCTCCCCCAGAAATCAAATAATTTATGTGAAACTATGGGAGATACATTGTATTAACAGTTTAGAAAATTATACATGAGACATGTCTCAGTCCCTTCAACGTAGAACATGTCTTTTGTGATGGCATCAAGAGAAGTTTTGGAGAGATCATGCTTTTTTTTGATGTCTATTTAAAAAGCACACAAACAGCACAAGAGGTGTCATGCTAATTGAACTGGTTTGAGTTTTCTCTTTATAACAAGGGCAAGAATTTGTGTATCACCCTGTGTATAGTTCTTTGAAAAATGTCTGATATGTGTCTGCACATGATTAAATGTTCAGAATTATTGTAAAGGAAATGAAAAATCGAATTGAGACTTGAATTGTCATTTTATGATTATTTGTTCCTGCCGATAATCATGCTTCCTGATATCATTAGCTTTAACTGTGTTCAAGGACTCTAATTAAAATAAAAATAAAGAAAATAATAAACTAGAAAAAATAAGCTAGAACTTATTTCTAATATTTTTGTGAAAATATTTAAGAGTAAGCTTTCCTAATTCAATAATATTTATTATATATGTTTGTCATAAAATTTATTGCCAAATTGCAAAGAAATGGATATATTGTCATTCAGTTTGAAAATATAGGCAACAATAAAAATGCATACTTATAAAAATAAGCAAAACATATGAACGAGCACTCCTCCAAAGAAGATATCCACTGGGTAATCGTATAAGAAATGTTGTCCAGCTTAATTAGTCTTCAGGGATATTTGAAATGAAAATACATAACCACTAGAATGGCTAAAAAATAAAATATAATTTTAACAACTCAGTGCTGTGTAGAATACTTAGAACTGGAAATTCTTATATACTGCTTTCAGAGTCTACAATACTTTGACGTGAATTTGGGAAATCAACAGTACTAGAAACCTGTAGATACAGATATAAAACCAACGGTCAAAGAATTCCATGGCTCTGTCTACAAGAGGTGCACGTCTATGTTCCCCAGAGCACACACATGAGTGTCATGGCAGCTCTGTTTATAGTGTCCAACCCTTGGAAATCTACAGAAGGCCAGCCAGGGGGATCCCTACATAAATTGTGAGATATTCACAGAACGAAGTGATTAAGAGTAATTGACAAGTACATTCTACAATATAGCTAATCTCACAGACATAATCATGAACGAAAAGAACCAGTCACAAAATTTATGTGGTCACCTCTTACACCACTCGACTCTTGAAGTTCAAAGTATTGCAAGACTAGTCCATGACTAAAAATCAGGATATTGATTACACTTTTAGAGAAGCAAACTAATAGGAGACACAAAAAGGGGCTAGTGTTGTGCTGAAGAATGTCCAGTACCACCTGATCTGGGTGCTGATTAAGCAGGTGTTCATTTTGTATAAATTCATCAAACTGCACAATTGCATGCGTGTGTGTGTACTTTTCTGTATATGTGTTGTATGTCAACAAAAGTTTAAAAAATACAAGTAGACATATGGCAATAAAGGAAGCTAGCAATGTGTGCATGACAAGGAATCATGTTCCTAGTATCAGTATCCTCACAAGAAGCTTGAATGAGACAGTGGATTACGTAATGTCCTTTCATTAGATTCACTGCAATAATGTTATAATTAAACATTAAATGAATTCAGAAATGCAGCTCTGTTGGCATTATCTCGGCATATGGCATGAAATGCCCTGCAATATGGAGATCATATTTACTGTGACAGGAAAATGGGATGCAAACAACTAGCCCTGTTTTAATTCCTACTATACAGAACCTTCCTGTGCCCAGTATTCATCCCAGCTAGTCATTTTATCGTAATTAACCCTAGAAAAGTTGGAAGGCCAAATTGTGTTCTGTGTTGATTTACGTGCTAGTCAGCTGTGCACGCAGTAAATTATACAGTTGTAAGTTGGGTGAAGTTAAATTGCTTGTGATGGTCATAGCTTCATGATTTAATTTGGGTTATACAAAATTCATTTTCAATAAGAGAAGCTGAAAATTCTTAGCCTGTGGGCTAAATGTGGTCACGCACACACATGCACACACACAGATATGTATGTGGCCCTCAGAGTGAACAAGCCTTTAAAATTGCATTTTCAATAAAAGTGTTTAAAGATAGGTGTTTCTCATTTCAAAATCTGTATTTCTGGCTTCTCTAGATATATTAGATTTTCAAGCAACCTTCAGACCATATTTTAACATGGTGAAGAGATAGATGTTGGATAGGAACGCAGGCTACCCCTTTAGAAGGGACGTGTGAATTCCATTCAAAGTATTCCCCAGGGCTCCTTCGTTAGTTCCTCAATATTGATATCGAGTATAAGTTGAATTCATCATTTTTATTTTTTACTATTCTTAGAGTAGGAAAACATTTCTCTATTACCCAATATTTTTAAATAAGAAAAACAAAATTTAAGAGTTTTATGTTTGAAGGAAAATGAGTTGAGAGCATATTGCTTTGTTTCAAGTTTTTATTTCAGTGTTTCAGCATGAACACAAGAGTGCTACAAAGCCCATGCGGTTATGACCCGAGCTGAGTGGAGGTGGCCACACCTGTGACTCTTGCTCTACACAGGTGTTGACCTGTGTTTCTCCAGTGCGGCTCTGCAGACCCTTTGTGGGGTCACTGTGTGCCTTGCAAGGGTGCGCGTGCTCTGATGGAACTCAGTGCTCCTTAAGGAGGTACAAGCAGGTAAGAGCAGGAGGGGTAGAGAAAAGGCCCATGTGAGACGCTGGAGGACACAGGATGCTTGGATGAACTCCAAACACCCAGGAAGGAAACTCAGAAACATGTGCTTAACCTCACAATTTTGCCTCAATTTACCTAGTTGAAAAAGTAGGGTCTTTGTTATATATTGTCTGGAACAAGAGACGAAGACTTCTGGGGCACCTGGGTGGCACAGCGGTTAAGCGTCTGCCTTCGGCTCAGAAACATGTGCTTAACCTCACAATTTTGCCTCAATTTACCTAGTTGAAAAAGTAGGGTCTTTGTCATATATTGTCTGGAACAAGAGACGAAGACTTCTGGGGCACCTGGGTGGCACAGCGGTTAAGCGTCTGCCTTCGGCTCAGGGCGTGATCCCGGTGTTATGGGATCGAGCCCCACGTCAGGCTCCTCTGCTATGAGCCTGCTTCTTCCTCTCCCACTCCCCCTGCTTGTGTTCCCTCTATCGGTGGCTGTCTCTATCTCTGTCAAATAAATAAATAAAATCTTTAAAAAAAAAAAAGGCGAAGACTTCTGTGTTCACAGGAAATACGGTCAAAATAAATTTTTCCATTAGTCTGAGAAACGGCATTCCTTTCCAGTTCACTGATTCTGTCTTTGTATAAAAACATAGTTTTGCAAGCTTTTTCCTTGGACTCATAATTATTGTCTGAACCAGTTGATGGTAATAATTTGTTCTGGAATCAGAAATGTGTCCAATTTCTGTGCTTTGGGATTCTTTATCATATACCTTAAAGAAAAGTAATCTTAGTCCTACATATGATGGGAAGCTATTGAGCTAATTTTGCCAAGAACTGTGTTAGCACATGCTGTTTTATGATATATGCCACTTTCAGCACAGTCACACAGTAACACACAAAATTAAAAATGCTTTTTCAGTGGTGTTCAATAAGAAACATGAGCCAAAGACAAGACCCTTTGTTTCCGCTGGACAGTTTGTTAAGTGACTCTATTGCAGATGGGTTATAAACCAGTGTTGCTTCCTGTCCTGCAGCCTTTAAATTTTGCTCCGAGCTGCTGAACACAGAGGGAAGAATCCCAGGTCTCCTGTTGACATTTACGACCTTTATACCACCTGCCAGTTGTTTTCTGGCTATTCCTCTTGTTCTTTGGCATTATCTGGGAAACAGTGGAATCCATGATGGTGCTTAAATACAAAGAAGAGTGTTTCCTTCTGTGCACCCCTTTCTCTAGGTTCCAGCGCGGAGACCACAAACAGTTGCTACCCAGGGCAGAGCTCAGGTTCCGAGTAAAAGCTGCTGCCTCAGCGGAGAGAGCAGTGGGAATCTGTGGGGGGTGGAGATATTTACTGTCCGTAGAGCTCAGAAACAGTCATTTATGGGCTTTGATTGAAATGTGGGGAGAGGATGAGCCTGGCGTGTGTAGTGAATTCAGATTTAAACTCAGTCAAAACAAAGCAACACTAGCCCCTCCAAGGGCCATTTTCGCCAATTACCTTTGGAGGGTCCTTCTGAATCCGCAGAAGTCCCCAGTACCAGCGCTTTTTCTCAGATGCAGCTCCTGGGTACGGTAAGGCTCTGCAGGCCAAGCATCTGGTTGATCACAGGGTGAGGAAAAGTACTCAGGATACATACAGTTTCACACCATCCTTGTGAATACAGCAATAAAAACGTACTTACTGAGAATTTTTAAACACTCGGTATAGTGTCAAAGGGGCATACGCCTTAGTTTATTTCCTCAAAAAGTTGAAATACTGGAAAAACAATATTTAAGTATTTGGAATCAGAAAACTAGAACTATAGTCTTGATTCTGCATTTAATAATCACTTGGATAAATTACAAAATTGTTTTTCCATCCATAGAGAATTGCCATTAAAATGAGATGAAATATGTTGTATGAAAAATGCTATGATACATATAAAAAGCTACAGACATGACTTCCTTTTTAATTTAATATTGAAAAGGAGGAGGTTAAACCACATACTCTAGGAACTTTGATACTGGCGTCAGCGACTTCTCTCTTCCTATGAAGCCGTCTTTCTGTTCCCAAAATTGAACTGGCAAGACACCATCCTGAGCCCAGGGAGGCGTGCATCCCCCACCGTGGCCTGTGAACTGAGGGGACGACACAGCCCCGGGCCCTGGATGACACTTGGTGCTTGTGGAGTTCTCTCAGGCGTGGGCTGTGAATGTTCTTCTGGCCAGTCACAAATGTCCAACCCTCAACAGTTGTCAAGTTTTAAACTCCAGTGGACGTTGGAGTTCTCGTCCCTGCCGTCTGGATATGCTATGAACCGGGAAGGACCTATTCAGACAGGGGAGGCCAACCGATTCACTCTTTCCTTGTACAGCATCTTTGACTGCAGTCCCTGGCCCCTCGCCGACTGGAAGGTGCAGAGGAAAGAGGATGCAGGGACAGGAAGGTTCTCATGACGGGCACTGGTGAGAAGTGGCATCAAGAGATGTTCAGAGCTGACTTTTGTTCAGGAGCCTGTGGGTCAGTCTGCATCACAAACACCCCTGCTGCTGCAAATGTCTCACAGGATGTTCTAGGTGGGTGACTCTGCCTCTCTGCATCTCATCGTCTGAAACTGCATCTCCTCCTCTTGGGCCTCAATCTCCTGATCTCTAACCCCCCCCCCCGCCCCCGCTCCAGGCAGTCCTCTTGGCTTGGCTCTAAAACAAAAATGGTCATATTTCTACAAAAATGGTCAGGATAAATAGAAACCATTTTTTTCTGGGTTATAATATCTTTACAAATAACATTTGATAATTTAAAGCAAAACGAATTAGCAGGAAGTTATGGGTTATATGTAGGGGTATAATTCATGACAATAACATAAAGGCAAATTTAGGGGATTGGAAGTATGCTGCTGCAAGCTGCTTCGACGGAGTGGCGGCGTTTCTCAGATTTCTCTCTCCTCCCTGTCTCTGGGGAGCGGAGCCGTGGCTGAAATTCCTGTGGGTGATCTGGAGGGGGAAGTGAAGCCTCAGCCATGCTGTAGCTCGCATATTTGATTTATCCGCTGGTTCCCCCCTTGGGGTAAGGCAGTGCTCAGATGTGCAAATGCTCTGTCTTCTATCGGACTCTTCTTGAGCTCCCCTGACTCGTGGAGCGGTGAGCGTGCGGTCGTCTGTGAGTAAGGTGCTTCTGCAGGGCGCGTGTGCAGCTGAGAACTGAGGCAAATAGAACTGAGGCGGGCTCCAGCCCATCCGTGTGGGCTCCAGTGTGTGCACTCTAGTCTGTCTCTGTTCTCTTCCTGTTTGCCTCCATCTTGTCTTCCTGTCTGTCTGCCCTGCGGGTTCCAGCTCCGGCATTGGTCGCGTAGGCACCCGCCTGTCAGTCCACCCAGTTGCTGACAGTCAGATCCCCCCACAGGCATATGCATGTGGGGACTGGTGTGTATGTGCACACACGGACAGATGTACATACATGCACACACACGTGCTCACATTCCCATTAATATGTATGTCTGTACATACCTACATACAAATATTTGACACTTGATTAGAATACTGTTATTGTAATTTTTATTTAAAATGTTTCATCTTTCTTCATTTATATTTTACATTTCTTATTTCCCATATTGTTACCAGTGCTGTGGAGAAAATATTTACAGGCTCAGCCCTATACCCTATCATTCATTGCTTCCTCTGACACACTGGTTAAGGGTATGTTTATTCCATGTGGTTTCTGTCCCAAGGTCACTAAGGTACTGGAGAGCCTGAAACCAGTATAGTGCTCTTGGTTTCCAGTCTAATGTCTCTTATTTCAGACCACTGTCTATGAAGGTTGAATGTCATTCTTGTAATGTCAGCCTTGGCTTTGGTGAGGATGTGTGCTTTTTAATCTGATTTAATCTTTGAAATTATATTCATGATCAAGTAATGATTAAGGCATCTTCTTTCCATATATCTTTGAAATCCTCAACGATGCCCTCAAACCTAGAGATCAGGACATTTGTCTGGGGTTGGGAGATGGAGACATTTTCCTTGTGCTTTTGCAATGTTCACTTTGAAGCTCTCCAGTTCATTAAGGTTTGTGGCTTTCTGCTTTCTTTTTTGAAATCTAAAATGAAACGTATTTCCCTAAATAAGTTTGGTAATTCGGTTTTCCTATTATTCCTGTAGGGAACTTGTTTTGTCTCCAAAATCAGTTGTATAGAATTATGTAGTAGTTTCTCACATTCTAAGTTTTAAAAATGGAATTTCTTTTAGTCTAATGTTTCTACTGTTTTTATCATTATGACACATTTTTAATGTGTTCATTTTTTTTTTTTAACAAGGAGAAGAGTCCAAATTTCTATGATATGGTAAAGTGGTGGAAAAGGGGTAGTCAAACATATGGGTGCATTAGTAATTCTTATCAAAGTTCAAAAACTGGTTGAAAAGGTCACCTGTGAGAGCTTCAGTTCTGAATGTTAGGGTCAAGAAGATGAGACACCTGTAGTATAACTCATCCAGGACGCTTTTTCCAGACGACTTTGTAGATAGCCATCTTTAGCTCTGTCCTTCTTACCCCAGCTTTATTGGACCAGTTCTGTTTTTTTACTTTGCAGTATAAAAAATCTCTATCAATAAACATTACAAGAATGGAATTTACATTAACAAGTCAGTTGTTACAATCACACAAAGCTGGATTATCCAGAGCATTTATTTAAAACTAAATAGCCCATGCGTATCCTTTACTGTGGAATGGGAAAAATACTCCTGCAATGATTTTTATATTCAATGAAGATGTTTTAAATGTTTTACAAATACTAATCCTTTTAACACCTCAACAGGTAGGGATTATAAATGATGCTTCGCTGAAGGAGACTAGGAGATGGCGCATGAGTTTCTCAGGTCCTCAGGGTGCGAGGCTAAGGCCACACATAAATTTTCTGGGATCATAGCTTATTAGCTGCTCTGAACAGCAGGGCCGCTGTGCCTCTCAGGAAATGTTAGCCACCAAAATATTTCTGAACTTCCAGTAACAAAACTACAGCAAGCCTATGTTTTCTCACATAAAGGTGAACAATGTGTAAGGCAATTGGTTTTACAAATTTCTAATTAAAGGGGAATAACAAGTTTATCTAAATATAGAGTTTAGGGGTTTTTTTTTCCCTTTTAATTATTTTCTTTATCTTTAACCTCTGAGAGATTTATTCTGCTGATTTTGATAGGCAAGTAAGTCAAGGATAGGAGATGTTAAGTATCTTCTTTAGGATCCCTATTAGTATGTAGCAAATCTGAGATCTAACCCAGGTCTTCTTACCCTAGTATATCTGCTTTTCTCACTTTTCATTCTGTCATCTTTGGGACAATTTGTAGTGTAACCATAAGCTCAAAGCATTCAGTATTTGTGTTTTTATTTACTGATTTCCTGTCTTGTTTCTAGTTTGTGTTTTTATTTACTGATTTCCTGTCTTGTTTCTAGTTTGACCTTCAAAAACCTCCACCCCCAAATTGTGTCAGCTAACAGGGACTAGGCGTAAGTGTTGATTAATTAAATTGCCTAACCTATTTCAACTACAAATTAAAGCGCCTAAACGATTTCTGTTAATATTCTTCTAGAAAACCACAATTTATTTATTTTTTTTATTTTAATGATTTTTTTTATTATATTATGTTAATCACCATACAGTACATCCCCGGATTCCGATGTAAAGTTCGATGCTTCATTAGTTGCGTATAACACCCAGTGCACCATGCAATACGTGCCCTCCTTACTACCCATCACCAGTCTATCCCATTCCCCCACCCCCTCCCCTCTGAAGTCTTCAGTTTGTTTCTCATAGTCCATAGTCTCTCATGTTTCATTCCCCCTTCTGATTACCCCCC
>NC_048223.1:46479158-46504317 GCF_002007445.2 Ailuropoda melanoleuca
TTCTTATGTCTTCCTCAATATCTTTCAAGAGTGATCTATAGTTTCTAGAATATAGGTCCTTTACGTCTCTGGTTAAATTAATTCCAAGGTAACGTATGCTTTTTGGTGCTATTGTAAATGGGATGGATTCCCTAATTTTTTTCTTCAGTCTCGTTATTCGTGTATAAAAATGCAACTGATTTCTGGGCATTGATTTTGTATCCTGCCACCTTACTGAATTGTTCTATAACTTCTAATAGTTTGGGAGTGGATTCCTTTGGATTTAGAAAACCACAATTTAAAACAAACATTGATGCAGTAATACATCCTTTATCCAGAATTAGGTTGTTTTACAAATTACCTGTTAAAACAGAGTAATAGTCAAAAAGCTTCTGAGTAGGGGCTCCTGGGTGGCACAGTGGTTAAGCATCTGCCTTCGGCTTAGGGTGTGATCCCGGCGTTCTGGGATCGAGCCCCACATCAGGCTCCTCTGCTATGAGCCTGCTTCTTCCTCTCCCACTCCCCCTGCTTGTGTTCCCTCTCTTGCTGGCTGTCTCTATCTCTGTCGAGTAAATAAATAAAATCTTTAAAAAAAAAAAAAAGCTTCTGAGTAACAAGGTGTATGTCACAATTCCAGTACAAAATATATTAATTGTATAAATTTTAGAAATGTCAGTGGTAAAACAAGGATACCCATTTTATGGCAGAGTGGGGGCAACCACACCATCAGTACTGCACTTAAAATGCTGACAAATAAGAGTTAAACGTAAAAGTGAAAGAAAATGCTGGATAAATTATACCAACTAATTCTCAGATTATAACAACTCAGTGTCATGCATACAAGAAATTGATTTACATCAATAAGAAGTATTTTTATCTTTTAAGAGCACAACCTAATAATAGAAATGTCTAATAATGACCTGGGTTTAAATCAGTTTAAAAAAAAAACTGTGTTAGCAGTTTTTAAAAGGCAGTTGTGTAGAGAGGTTCATAATCCGAACTATCCAGATATTCAAGGAGCATCACAGGAGGTTTATTGTGTATAAATGAATGCAATATGTATGTTAGAAACTTATCAGATATTTAATAATTAAATAAAATCTATGTATTCAATTTAGACTGTTTTAATTTTGTGATTAACTTATAAATTACTTATTGGATTTGGATATTAAATTTAAAAATTAAATTTCCTCCTGCAGGAATTTTATGTTGCTTTCTAAATTCGTTCGTATGTTGGATTCACCATTTATTTCTAAAAAGTAAAGATTTCACTAATTCTAATGTTCATGTAATAAAAGTCCAGTTTAAGTGAATTTTCTGATTGACTTAGCTTAGCAGAAAAGATTTTTTCTTTCTCTTTTTATTTTTGTTTCCACGTTGTTAGAAATTTAACTTAAAGACATCAGTTTACAGTATTAGGGGTAATTTAACATTTTCTTGATTATGAAAGAATGCACTTTCTTGAAGTGTCAGCTATCATTGCCGACTACTTCAGCTGGAGTAGACTGATATGAATATGTACGCTCCACAGCGTCCTCTGTAGACTAGGGGTTGTTAAGACAGGACAGAGGAACAGTAAGTACAGCCTCGTGTGGAGGTGTGGGATGTGTAGGGATCAGGGGACCTTGGCCTTCCCAAAGTGGCTAATTGTTGTCATGTTCAAAGTATGTTGCCCAAACTTTCAATTCTTATCAAGAGAGACTAGAATTTTTATATATCTATATGTGTATCTATGTGTATATTCTCATATATGTTTGAAACATATATTCCATTTAAACTTAATATTTTGTGGGGTGCCTAGGTGGCACAGCGGTTAAGCATCTGCCTTCGGCTCAGGGCATGATCCCAGCGTTGTGGGATCGAGCCCCACATNTAGACTAGGGGTTGTTAAGACAGGACAGAGGAACAGTAAGTACAGCCTCGTGTGGAGGTGTGGGATGTGTAGGGATCAGGGGACCTTGGCCTTCCCAAAGTGGCTAATTGTTGTCATGTTCAAAGTATGTTGCCCAAACTTTCAATTCTTATCAAGAGAGACTAGAATTTTTATATATCTATATGTGTATCTATGTGTATATTCTCATATATGTTTGAAACATATATTCCATTTAAACTTAATATTTTGTGGGGTGCCTAGGTGGCACAGCGGTTAAGCTTCTGCCTTCGGCTCAGGGCATGATCCCAGCGTTGTGGGATCTAGCCCCACATCAGGCTCCTCCGCTATGAGCCTGCTTCTTCCTCTCCCACTCCCCCTGCCTGTGTTCCCTCTCTCACTGGCTGTCTCTATCTCTGTCAAATAAATAAATAAAATCTTAAAAAAAAAAACTTAATATTTTGTGATTAACTTATATTCAAAGTGTCCATTGGATTTAAATATGAAATTTAAAAATAAGATTTCTTAGATATNATGTTGTGATTAACTTATATTCAAAGTGTCCATTGGATTTAAATATGAAATTTAAAAATAAGATTTCTTAGATATAAAATGCATTTTTGAAGTATATATCTTANTAAAATACATTTTTGAAGTATATATCTTATATATATAATGTGAAATATCCCATTTCTTGCAATATACTGCGATCCAAAACAGTGTGAGTTAACCAAACCTTTGTCCTCACAGGATATGGTTTATAAGCACACCACCGTGCAAATTCTGCTCTTAAATGGTTATACAACAGGAGTATTTACCAACCAATTACCAATTTTGCTGTGATTTTTCTTTTTCAATCATTGATTACAAAGTGTCCCAGACTGAGGGTTAGGTAACACATCTTTGTTATAAAATTTAAATAAGCCATATGAAATTGGCTTGTCACACATTTTATAGAAAACCCCCTTGAAACACTCAGGAAATCGATCTGAGCAATGGGAGCAGGATCTCTACAGCTGGAGGTAGACAGTGTGGCAGGTGCGAGTTGCGAGGAAGTGAATTGGGGGAGAGAAAAACTGGTGCCTCGTAGGGAAGGGAAAACTTTCTGCAGAGAGAGAAAAGGGAGAGAAAGAGAGAGGAGTTGAGAGAGTGTGGCATCCTATTTAATGGTAGAACTGTTCTGTTTGGTGCATTATTTAAGTCAAAATGCCTGATTATCCGTCGTGACTAACGGACTCATTAAAAGTTTGGATAGTTTGCAAGTACTATTTAGATTGGACCAGTTCCAATTCTCTACTATTTTTTTGTTCTTTCAAGGAAAAAAAAAAACAGTTTTTGCACCAATATTGTGTGAAGGGCATGTGGAAGAGTGGGAATGGATGGGCTATACATAACCTTGGGCTGTGGTCCACATCTGGTATTACTGAAACATGTAAAATGTAGTAAAGAATACAATATTTCATATTTCTCATTGGCAAAATAGAAGTTTGATGTGGTTGTTAAACTAGATCTTTGTGAGAACATTCTTGTCACCACTAATGATGTGGACACTGAGTGGTGGGTTAGATTTTCCTTAAATAATAGAACTCAAGTTCTTGAAGGAGGTATGTCAGCTGGAAAAACACAACACATATTGCTAGCTTAAGGTTATCAAAGGTGTTAACAGAAGCTCTTTGGGTAAAAATCTTTAGAAAGAGATTTGCATTTCTTGTCCAGCAAGAGAAGGAGCACAGGGCTTGATAACATGTAAAGAATGCCCCTCTTAGTTTGAAAGATTTTTACTGATAATACCTTTCACCACACCTGACTGTATTTGAAAAGGTCTTTACCTTCAGAGCTTGGTGAAGTGTGTTAGCAGTGGGTCACTGGGATCTCTAAAGAATTATTAGGGATCCAGTGGAGGGAAAACTAGGAGGAAAAAACAAAATGCTGAATGCAATTTGCAGACTTTTGTTCAATTCAAAATTTTAAGGCCCTTTTTATTTCTTAGCTTATTGGGTTAAGCTAGTAGAATTATATAAAAATGTGATTAGATGACAACATATTAACAGAAGGAAGCTGAAGGAGGGGTTGTGCACAGAAACCAAAATGACGGGTGTCTCTGCATCGGTGGTCACTTAGGCTTTCAAATGACATTACTTGGGACATAATGTAAATTTGGATATCTCTTTAAAGTACCCTACGTTTTGGGGTCATTCACAGAATTATGGGAGACAATATCGAGGTGAAGAGAACCTCCGGCTAGCAGATGTCTGCTGCTCATGCTTAAGAAGCCAGACCAAAAATCCCAGGTTCCCCTGTATTTAAGCCTCATTTTCCCACGTGTCTTCTTTCTCTAAAGAATATTCTGTTCCCTGGGGCGCCTGGGTGGCACAGCGGTTAAGCATCTGCCTTCGGCTCAGGGCGTGATCCCGGCATTATGGGATCGAGCCCCACATCAGGCTACTTAACTATGAGCTTGCTTCTCCCTTTCCCACTCCCCCTGCTTGTGTTCCCTTTCTCGCTGGTTGTCTCTATCTCTGTCAAATAAATAAATAAAATCTTTAAAAAAAAAAAAAAAGAATATTCTGTTCCCTGAACAATTTGGAAGGTTGTTCAACTTTTTGTTTGTTTTGTTCAATTTAATCTTATTGAGGAATAATTTACAAATCTAATTGTATATACTTAAAGTGTACGGGATGGTTATTTGGTGTTCATGCTTATTGTGGAATGACTGCCATGATGGGGATGATTAACACATCTGTCCGTCAACTCACATAGATAACTTTTTTTTTAACATGGTGAGAATGCTTAAGATCTACTCTCAACAACTTTCAAGGACATAATACCATATTATTAACTGTAGTCACCATGCTGTGTATTTGATCTCTTCTTACTACAACTGAAAATTTTACCGTTTGACCTACATCACCCCATTTCCCCACCCCTCTCCTGGTTCCTGGAAACCACCGTTCTGTTTTTCTGCTTGCATAAAATCAACTCTTTTGTTTTGTTTTGTTTTTAGATTCCACGTATAAATGTTCCACACAGTATATGTCTTTCTCTCTCTGGCTTATTGTACTTAGCATAATGATCTCCAGCTTCATCCATGTTCTACAAATGGCAGGATTTCCTCTATTTTATGAGTGAATAGGACTCAGGGTGTGTGTGTGTATGTATGTGTGTCTATGTGTGGGGGGTGTCTGTGTATGTGTGTGTGTGTGTGTGTCTGTGTGTCTGTGTGGGGGTATGTGTGTACATGATACAGTTTTTTCATCCATTCGTTTGTTGGGGAACATCAAATCAAGGCTGTTCTGTACCTTGGCTATTGTGAAGAATGCCACAGAGAACATGTGTGAGCAGGTGTCTCCTCAGGACCTGACTTCAGTTCTAGACATATATGCAGGAGTGGGATGGCTAGATCATATGGTAGTTCAATTCTCATTTTTTGAGGAAGCAGCATACCATTTTCCATACACAGCTTTTCAATTTATTGTAGTTTCCCTTGCCGTGCAGGAGCTTTTTAGTTTGATGTAGTCCCACTTGTCTGTTTTCACTTTTGTCACCTTTGCTTTTGGTGTGTTATCCAAGAAATCACTGCCAAGACCAACATCAGGATCTTTTCCCCTATGATTTCTTCTAGGAGTTCTGTGGTTTCAGATCTTACATTTAAGTCTTTGATCCACTTTGAGTTAATGTTTGTAAGTGGTGTAAGAATGGGTCCAGTTTTATTCTTTTATATGTGGATATCCAGTTTTCCCAGCACCATTTATTAAAGAGACTGCCCTTTTCCCGAGAGTGTTCTTAGCTCCCTTGTCAAATACGAGTTGTCTGTATGCACAGGGGTTTATGTCTGCTTTCTGTTTTGTTCCACTGGTTTATGAGCCTGTTTCTATGCCACTATCACACTGTTTTGATTACTGTGGCTTTGTGATATTGTTCAAATCTGGAAGTGTGATGCCTTCAACTTTTTCTTTTTTCTCAGGATAGCTTTGGCCATTCAGGGTTTTTGTGGTTCCACACAAATTTAGTACAGTTTTTTCCTCTTTCTGTGACAAATGCCTTTGGAATTTTGGTAAGTATTGCATTAGGACTATAGGTTGCTTTTGGTAGTGTGAGCATTTTCACAATATTAATCCTCCAATCCAAAACACAGGCTATGTCTTCATTTATCTCTGTGTTCTTCAGTGGTTTTCATCAGTGTCTTATATTTTTAGTTCACACATCATTTGCCTACATTGTTGAATTTATTTCTTAGTATTTTGTTTTTATTATAAATGGGATTGATTTCTTAATTTCATTATCAGATATTTTGTTTTTATTGTATAGAAACACAACTGCTTTCTACATGTTGACTTTGTAACCTGCAAATTTACTGAATTTATTAGTTCTAACAGATTTTTCTTGGAAGCCTTAGAATTTTCTCTATATAAGTGCATGCCATTTGCAAACAGATAAATTTAATTCTTCCTTTCTGAATTGGAAGCATTTTATTTCTCTCCCTTACCTAGTTGCTCTGACCAGGACTTCCAGCATTATGTTGAATAGAAATGAAGAGAAGGAGAATCCTTGTCCTGTTCTTTATCTTAGAGAAAAGGCTTTTACATGTACAATGGAGTATTATGTTAGCTTGTGGGCTTGTCCTATGTTGTCTTTGTTATGTTGAGGAACATTCTTTCTACATACAATTTGTTGAGAGTTTTTATCATCAAAGTATGCTGAATTTAGTCAAATGCGTTCTCTGCAACTATTGAAATTATCTGATATATGATATATATCTGTCATTCTTTTACCATGTGTATCACAGTTGCTGTTGAGCCAGTCTTGCATTCCAGTGACAAATATCTCTTGATCATGGTGCAGGCTTCTTTTAATGTACACTTGAAATTAGGTTTGTCTGTCTTTTGTTGAGGATTTTATCAGGGATATTTGCCTATAATTTTTATTTCTTTTAGTGTCTTTAACTGGCTTTGGTCTCAGGGGAATGCTGGCTTTATCAAATGAATATGGGCATGTTTGCCTCATCTTCAGTTTTTTGGAAAAGGTTGAGAAGGGTTGGCCTTAAGGCTTCTTTAAAAATTTGTTAAAATTCACCTGTGAAACCATCTAGTTCTGGACTTTTATTTGTTGCGAGATTTTTGATTGCTGATTCAATCCCTTTGCTCATTAGTGGTCTGTTCAGATTTTGTGTTACTTCATGATTGTCTCTTGGTAAGTTGTGTGTTTCCAGGAATTTATCCATTTTTCTGTTACCCAACGTGATGGTGTATAATTGTTAATAGCAGTCTCTTATGATCCTATGTATTTCTGTGGATCAGTTGTAATGTGTCCTCTTTTATTTATTATTTTATTTGAGTCCTCTTTTTCCTTAGCCTAGCTAAAGTTTTGTCAATTTCATTTATCTTTTCAAAAAACCAAATTTTAAGTTTATTGACCTTTTCTATTGTCTTTCTAGTGTACATTTCATTTATTTCTTCTCTAACCCTTATTATTTCTTTCCTTCTGCTAACTTTGAGCTTAGTATGTTTATCCTTTTCTTTTTTTTTTTTAGATTTATTTATTTATTTATTAGACAGAGAGAGACAGCCAGCGAGAGAGGGAACACAAGCAGGGGGAGTGGGAGAGGAAGAAGCAGGCTCCCAGTGGAGGAGCCTGATGTGGGGCTCGATCCCGGAATGCCGGGATCACGCCCTGAGCTGAAGGCAGATGCTTAACGACTGCACCACGCAGGCGCCCCTGTTTATCCTTTTCTATTCCTTGAGGTGCAAGATTGGTTGTTTAACTGAGATCTTCCTTTTTTCTTAATGAAGACATCTATCATTATAAAATCCCTTCTTGTAATGGTGATAGTACATAATGCTTTCACTGTATCTCTTTTAAGTTTTAGCATGTAGTGTTTCCATTTTCATTTATCTGAAGTTCCCCTCNGGTACATAATGCTTTCACTGTATCTCTTTTAAGTTTTAGCATGTAGTGTTTCCATTTTCATTTATCTGAAGTTCCCCTCCCCGAGATCTGAAGATCTCCCTTTTGATTTCTTCATTGATGCATTGGTTTTTGTAAGTGTATTGTTTAATTTACACGTATTTGTGTATTTTCTAGCTTTATTCCTCTTAACTGATTTTGTAGTTTCATACCATTGTGGCTAGAAAAGGTACTTGAACACAGTCTTCTTAAATTTCAGACTTGTTTTGTGGCTAACCTGAGACCTGTCCTAGGAAATGTTCCACATAAGCTTGAGAGGAATGTGTGTTCCGCTGCTGTGGATGGAACATTCTGTGTGTATCTGCAAGGTCCACCTGCTCTAAGGTACAGTTCAAGTCTGTTATTTCCTCACTGATTGTCTGGATGACCTGGCCATTGTTGAAAGTGGAGTTGTTGGAGTCCCCTGCTGTTATTAGTCCATTGCTGTCTATTTTTGCCTTCAGATCTGTTAATAATTGTTTAATATATTTAGCTACTACAATATTGGGTGTGTATATACTTATAGCTGTCTTGTCCTTTGATGAATTAGCTTCTTTATCATTATATAAAGATATTTTTTGTCTCTTATTATATTCTTTTTCCTAAAGTCTATTTGTCTGATACAAGAATAGCTGCCCTGATCCCTTTTGGTTTCTGTTTGCATGGAATACCTTTTGTTATCCCTCGCTTTCAGCCTTTGAGTATCCTTAAAGCTTAAGTTGCAGGGGCTTCTGGGTAACTCAGTTGGTGAAGCGTCTGACCTTTGGCTCGGGTCATGATCTCAGGGTTCTGAGATCGAGTCCCACATCGCACTCCCTACTCAGAGGGGAGTCTGTTTCTCCCTCTCTCTCTGTCAAATAAATACATACAATCTTAAGAAAAAGAAAGCTTAAGTTGTTGGCAGCATATTGTTGGATCTTTTGCTATTGATGCTGGAGCACAGTCTGTCTCCAGTGACTTGTTATTTCACTGTGCTTTTTCCAATTATATTATTAAGTGCTACTGATGGGATGAGTTTCATGTAACTGAAATGTAAAATCCTAAAAGAGGTGATGCTGCTTGTATATGAATCCACTGACAAATTCCCTCCAGTTAGGGGCACTTCAAACTTCTGAAGATAACTGTTCTCTTTTTTAGTGCCACACTTTCTCGGGAAACTGAGTCAGAGATTTCACTCTAGCATAAAGAAAGACAGTAGATGGCAGCCAGTGCAAATCAAGAAATCTCTATAGGAAGGGGTTAGGGGTAGCAATCTTACTTGAATTGGGCTGGATGCTTCTCTGTATTATGATTGAGAAATTATCTTTCACCTCGAAGATTGATGGAGAAGAGATTAATGGAGATTATGGTGTGATTAAAGCTCTTATCCAAGTTCTGCTTTGTCACTAACACTGATGGCAACAAAGTTACGAAGTGAATTTAAAAAGCATGTGTGGAGGAGAGGGAGATAAGTGATGTACACGAACTTTCTAAGCTGGGTCCGCTTCCCTTCTTTCCCTAGAACATTAAAATATTAACATTCCAAAAACAAAACTAAATTTAACATTCCCAAGCTATGCATCTGGACTAGGGGGTGAAAAGACAGGCTTATGATGGGAGAACACCAATTCTTCTGAATTCTGCCTCATGCAATGTATTATATAAAACAAAATGAATCTAATTTCAGAGAGGAAAGAGTTGAGTTTTGCAAAAGATTAAAATAATTGTGTACTATCAGACTCCGCTTTGAGCTCAGGGGAAGTAGCTGGTATTGGAAGGAATATTGTCCCTGGAGACAACTATAAAAACTAGATTAAAACACAGCAACAAGACGGACAAAATAAGAAAGAGAGGCTGAAGTTAGAAAGAACAAGAGGCAGCAGGATTTGATGGGAAAGAGGGCAGATTTTTTTTTCCTCAAAGGATATTTGTTAACTCACTTCATGGGCCAACCTTGAAGAGAAAGCAGCAGAATAGGACTTGCAGAAATCTCACTAGACTGGGGGTGGGTAAACATTTGCATTCAGGGCTTTCATGGAGCCATCAGTTAAAGAGCCAAGAACGTAGATCGAGGCAGTGCAGGAAGTGCACCTACTATCCTAGGAGTGACTTCCCATCAGGCAGCTGTGCAGGTTAAACCCTGGGGTCATCCACATGACACCTGCCTCTTGCTGTTCGTAGTCTGAATAATCCCTTCCCTTTGAGTAGGGGTGAGGCCTGTGACCTGGTCCTCACTAACAGGACCAAGGTGAAAGAATTCTGCAGGTGTAATTAAGATTTCAAATAGGCTAATTTTGAGGTCTTCTAAAGGGTGATTCTACTGGGTTGAACCCTTTAAAAAGGGATTGGGGTCTCTCAGATGGAAGGGTATCCTTTTGGATTGAAGAAGTCAGCAGCCAAGGAGAAGCCCATATGAAAAAATCTTCCAAAGACTCTAGGAATGATGAGTGCCCTTTAGAACAAGCGGGCAATCTCCTTTTGACAGCCAGCAGGGGGAGGACATATCATAAATAGGTCAGACTGGAGCAGATTAAAGAGGTGGATTCCTTTCTAGTGTAATATTACACACTCACACTCATACATATGCACACACACAAACACACAGAGACAGAGAGACAGGGAGAAATAAGTAACAGAAAGACATTCAAAGTGATCTAGATTATGTAGTTATAGCACAGACATTTAAAAATAACTGAAAAATATGTTAAAGAAAATATAAGACAGACAATTGTGTTTGAGAATTTGAATTTGTTTAAAAATATGGTACTAAGTGGTTTTGTCTAAAAACAATTTAGACACAATAAAAAGATTGGTGAACTGGAAAATAAGGAGTAGAGAACATCCACATTAAAATGCAGGAAGAAACTGTGTTACAAAATATACAAGACACCTCAAAAGTAACATAGGAAATATTTTAAAATTCTAAGATACTTAAAATTTGTGTCTCAGAGGATGTGAGCACAGGGAGAATTAGGAACAGACATGTTTGAAGAGATACTGCCTTATAAAACAAACAAACAAAAACTCAAAACTGGCAACAGACATCAGACCAAAGAATCAAGATGGTTTATAAACCCTGTGCTTGTTTGTACACACAAACATACGTGTGCATGCACACAAATGCGGACACACTCCACATACGTAAACATCATAGAGCAACTATTGAAAACCCAAAGACAAAGAGAAACTTATAAAAGTATCCAGAGAAAGGAAGACACTTTATCTTTAAGGAACAGTAGAGAAAAGGACATACCATTTCCATAGAGACAACAAAATCCAGAAGATAAAAGCATAACATATTTAAATTGCTGAGAAAAAATAAGTGTAATGAAAAATTTCATAAGTAGCTTTCAAAAAATGAATATCACACATTATTTCCTACATTCTGTGTAGCTATTGTGTTACTGTTTTCTGTTTCCTGCCCCTAGGTTCCTATGGGAGGAAATGATGCTGGCTTGAGAATATTTTTCTGTGTTTTGTTTGCTTTCATTAATGTATCCCCAGGGCTTAAGACATTGTTCTTTGATAAGGTCTCAAGAAATATTTTTTGATAAGTGCATGCATCAGTCGAAGTTTTTATTTCTTTTTTTGAGATTTTATTTATTTATTCTAGAGAGAGAGAGAGAGACCAGGGAGAGAAGCAGAGGGAGAGGGGGAAGCCGACTCCCCCTTGAGGGTGGAGCTTGACAAGGGACTCAATCCCAGGACCCTGAGATCATGACTTTCCCAAAATTGAGAGTTGGACGCTCAACCCACTGAGCCACCCAGGCGCCCCCAGTTTTATTTCTTGTCTTCTTTTATCACAACACATTTTTACACTAAAAACCATAAAATGGGTGTGAATTGTGAGGGTTTTTTTTCTTAGAAGTTTGCTTTTGGTGATTTCTTTTTTTTTTTTTTTTAGATTTTTTTTTAATTTTTTTTAAAGATTTTNAATATAGAAACTTCTGTCCTTCTAAGTCATGGTTCTCAAGTGTCCATAAATATTAAAATAACCCAAGGAGCTTGGAAATGTTTTACATTCCTGAGCCAAATACTGGTACGTCTGATTGAATCTGTCTGAGGTAGGGCCAGACGATCTGAACAATGAACGCACACACCATACACCTCTCATGAAATGACTGTAGATGATATAAAAGGAGTGTGGCTGCCAGGGGGTGGCCCAGCGCTTACAGCCATCTCCCAACAAGTGATAAATATCACCGCGGTATCCCCGCAGTTATTGAACTAGTAAAATGTAATGTATTTGCAGGATGCCTTTAAGTGGGGTAGATTAAAACAGTACAAGACTATTGGTTTTCTACTGCATTTACTTATCCTTCGTATTGATTTATGCTGTGACCACATTAAGATGAGCCACCCAGTTTCTAAGTTCACTGGTAATTTTTTATTTTTTATGCCTTGTCGCATGTTCATTTGTAAGTGAAGTTAAGTCTGGCGTTCAGCCATACACTTTGTAATTTACCCAAATGACACTGTTTTGAGTTGATAATTAAAATGCAGTCATTTATTTCCAGAAAATGCCAGTGATTGGTACATTCAATCTAAAGATAGTCCTGTCAACGCTGCTTTATCTGCATTAGCACAATTCAGACTCTCATCTCATTTTAAGTAGCGGTTCCCAAAGTCCTTATGCTTTATTTTTTCGGTGAAATCCNGACTGTAGATGATATAAAAGGAGTGTGGCTGCCAGGGGGTGGCCCAGCGCTTACAGCCATCTCCCAACAAGTGATAAATATCACCGCGGTATCCCCGCAGTTATTGAACTAGTAAAATGTAATGTATTTGCAGGATGCCTTTAAGTGGGGTAGATTAAAACAGTACAAGACTATTGGTTTTCTACTGCATTTACTTATCCTTCGTATTGATTTATGCTGTGACCACATTAAGATGAGCCACCCAGTTTCTAAGTTCACTGGTAATTTTTTATTTTTTATGCCTTGTCGCATGTTCATTTGTAAGTGAAGTTAAGTCTGGCGTTCAGCCATACACTTTGTAATTTACCCAAATGACACTGTTTTGAGTTGATAATTAAAATGCAGTCATTTATTTCCAGAAAATGCCAGTGATTGGTACATTCAATCTAAAGATAGTCCTGTCAACGCTGCTTTATCTGCATTAGCACAATTCAGACTCTCATCTCATTTTAAGTAGCGGTTCCCAAAGTCCTTATGCTTTATTTTTTCGGTGAAATCCCTCTTTATGTGAAGCCAATAACGATCGTAATGAATCTCGATGGCAAGTCTACAGATGATTCTCCCTGCTGCAATAGATAACTTGTCATAAAGATATACACAAAATATATGTGTCTTCTGAGTTTTTCTTTCAAAACTTATTATACTTGTTCCAAAATTGGAAAAATACTGGAAAATATGTAACTAAAAAAAGGAATAGTATATGAAGAGTGAAATGGCATGTTAGAGAATGTTCTGTTTCTTCTTTAAATCATCCGACTTAATTTTTTATTGTAATAATCTAGGAGACCTGGGGACTCTCAAGCCATGACATCTAAAAATAAAAATGAAATTATCTGTTTTTGGCTGTGGATTGACTTCCTACTGACTATGGAAATGAAAAGACTTTCTCCAAAGTGAAGAGAGGAAGGAGAACATTTCTCCTTAGAACTGAAATCACACAGAAATCACCTTATCCTGCTACACCCCATTATTGCTGAAGTAGTTTTCAACTCGTAGAGTCTGTTTGTCTGTGTGTTTAGAGCAAGCACACTGAATGACAAATTTCAAATACCTGGAAATACATTGGTCCGCCATGTCATCGAAAGATCACACCATTAGGTTGGAATTCATTTCAGCATCTGTGTACATCTTTGTACATTG
Organism: Ailuropoda melanoleuca; assembly: GCF_002007445.2. NCBI lineage: Eukaryota > Metazoa > Chordata > Mammalia > Carnivora > Ursidae > Ailuropoda > Ailuropoda melanoleuca. The sequence continues at coordinate 46,492,767 of NC_048223.1, forward strand.
TGCTTGATGTTGGGTTGGGAAGTGGGGGGGGGTGGAGAAAAAGCCAACATAGGGTACCTACAATTAGAGTATTTATGAATTTTGGAGAAACAAAAATAATTTTTAAAGATTCACGGTTCAAATGATTCTCATCTAATATGTATGTAAACAAAACCTGTAATCCAAACAATCGTTTCCATATTTATTTCTCCTTCACGAATTTCTTCAGCACAAAAGTAAATGAGATCCAGTAAGTGTAACGGGTGCATTTTCAGATTTGTGGTCCAGATGTAATCCATATTGGGCTCCCATCAACAGAGTTGATCCATCCTGACATTAAGTCAGAGAGGAGGAATGAGAAATACTTTAACAGTCACAGTTCTGTGCAAGAATTGTAAAGATGGAGGCATAATATACGCATTCCTGCCGTCTCACATATCCTCTCTTACCTTTGCTCTCTACATTTCAAGCCTTAGGTCAAGGATACACCCCTCCTAAAAATATTCCAGTTCTCTTTTCTGTGCCTTGTGTATGCCACTCTAGATTTGGGTATATCTCTTAGGCTTGTGTATTCTGCTCTGGATTCTGCTCTAGGTTTGTGTATACATTCTAGATTTATGTATGCCACTCCAGGTTTGTGTATACCACTCTGTTTTTCTTCTCTTTTTTTTTAATAATATTTTTTATTATATTATGTTAGTCACCATACAGTACATCCCTGGTTTTTGATGTAAAGTTCCATGATTCATTAGTTGCATATAACACCCAGTGCACCATGCAATACGTGCCCTCCTTACTACCCATCACCAGCCTATCCCATTCCCCCACCCCCCTCCCCTCTGAAGCCCTCAGTTTGTTTCTCGGAGTCCATAGTCTCAGATTTGGGTATACTGCTTTATGTATACGTGTACCGTTGTAAGTTTGTGTGCTTCACTCTAGGTGTGAGTCTATAGCTTCAGATTTGTGTACATACTCTAGATTTGGGTATCCTGTTCTGGGCTTGTGTATACTGCTCTAGGTTTGTTGTGCTACTCCAGATTTGTTAATACTACGCTATACTAAAATTGATGCAAGTCATCTCCTCACTGGTCTCATCATCCCTGTATAGATTTTTTTTCATTAATATAGAGCCACAATTTAGTATCTAAAAATTATTTGGTTTCCCATTGATATTTTTCTCAAAAACAATTAGGAGCAACAAAATATTCCAGACTTCATCTTTAAAAAAAAAAAAGAGCTCAGGAAGAAAGAGGAATAATTAAATAGGATTTAAACAGCCAAGAGGAGGGTAATTTGTGACTTGAAGAGTTTTAATAGAGTCGTGCTGCCTGAAGCTAGATCAGAGGGAGGGGCCTTAAAAGGGAGTCAGTGATGGAGACCAGCTGTACCTGCCTGACAGTGTAAAGAAAGGAAACAATTTAGAAAGGGTGGCAAGGTCGTGCTGAGAATGTTAACTGAGGAGAAGAAGAAGAACTGGTCCAGGGACATGAGAAAATCCTGGAAAGATCTGATTTTAGCGGGAGGAACACATGTTTTCTAGAGAGATTTAATGTTAGATAATAATAATGAGAGCCTCAATAATAGTAATAAGTATAATAGTAGTTACACATCTAGAGAGGCATTTCTACATGCTACAAAAAGTTGAAATCCTCTCTGTAACCCAACACGGTAGATAACAGTTTTCACATTGTAGAGAAGACACACTTTGAGATTCCAGAGCTTAAATGAGCTTCCTGATGTTTGACGTCTTGGACTCAGGAGATCTGCGCCGAGCCCATCCCTCATCCCCGTGCCGCCATCGTTCATTACTGCTGTGCACCAAATATCCAGTACCAATCTGAGGGAGCTGCATTTTCCCGAGTCCCTGGCTAGCATGCCTCTGGTTCCCACTCAGCTAATGGGAGGTACTCAGGATATTTAAAAGACATCAGGAAAGCAGATGCTGTTTTTTTCCTTCCCACGGCCCAGTGCATAGTTGGTGGAACATTGTCGATCAAGATTGTGCTTTGACATCACTCATTCTGCTGCAGATCATTCCTCTTGGCCCACAGGTACTTCTGGTCATGGGAGGGCCTCCAGGGCAATCACAGAGCACTAACTGGGACTTTTTATTTTTTTTCCTGAGCTTGCTCTTTGAGTACTTCCAAGAGTATTTTCATTGTCTATTGCTGTGTAACGATTTTCCACACATTTAGCAACTTCACACAACACAGATTTATTATCCCATAGACTGTGGGGGTTGGGAGTCTGTGCACCACTTAGCCATGCCCTCTGCTCAGTGCACTGGTTGGGCTGTATTCTCGTCGGAGGCTTCACTGGGGAAAAGGCTAATGGGGAAGAAGAGTTCAGGATCATCATGTCGATGGCATTACTGTTTGCACCAGCTTCAGCTCTCTGTGGCCTTTTATTCTGTTAGCAGGGGACCATCCCCAGGCCCGTCGCTACCCTCACAGTCCTGAGAGGCCACTTAAAGTTCCTTGTGGGGTAGGCTTCTGCAACACAGCTTCTAATTTCGTGAATCCCACATGGAAATTCTCCCTCAGTATGCAGGATGGTCTGCTGCATAATGTCATGTATGATGGACGTGACAGCCTATCTGCTTTGCACGGTCTGCTGATTAGAAGCAAGTCATAGGTTTTGCCTACAGTCAAGTCTTTGGAATGAGATAAAGATGTGCACATCAGGAGTCATCGAGTTGTGGGGTCACCTTAGTGTCTTTAAGATTGTAAACACCTCTTGCCTTATGTTAAATTTTTTCCTGCTTGACTTCCTCTGGGCTTTCAGATTTTCTGATCTGACCTTGACACTGATGGAATACGAAAAGTATTTTATCTCTAGTGAATACAGTATTCAGAAACTAGCAGGTCATTTACAGACTTAATCACATTTACTTTTTCTCTAGAAAATGCATAACAACAGGATCATCCCTAAATCTATGAGTTCATGGTAAATAAATCTGTTTATTTTGACAAAGCAGTAACAATAGATGTTATGTAGTTAGTTTGTGCAAATAATTGCAAAACAATAAGTTAACATAAAATAACAGTCAAATAACCACCTTTATTAGGCCAAATTAAAGTTTTGACCTCAAAAGACTATTTTGCCAAAAGATGAAGAAAAACAGATTTTAATTTAAATACATTTTTATCAAAAGAAAATGGATAGAGCGTGTTTGCCTTCAGGTACTACATCCATGGACTGTAAATTTTATCTGTTCTTCCAATTAAATTCTTCAGTGATATCAGAACATGACCAGTGAGGTGGATTGAACATAAATACAGAGTGTTATGTTTGAGCAGATTCTCAAACACAATGTAATATTAAGTTTGATAGAAAAGTAAGTTAAACATTAATATTGTGAATGTTATTTGTATGGTTAAATTGTTGATTGGGAAATGTTAACAGTAATACCAATACAAAACACACTTAAGAAGTATTATTTTCTAACACCACATATTAAATATTTAGGATAAGTTCATGATCCATCTTTTTCTTGCCTTACTGAGTAAAGCTCTAGGACTCACATCCCTTATCTGTTCTAATGGTTTAATACCTACAGTGTTCTGTTGGCGAATATTTTGTCTGAGAGGTTCTAATAAAAAAGACTGTATAAAGTACATACCTAAGAACAATTATTCTCAGTGTCTACACATTAGAGATTTGGAATGTGTACTTTTTTTTAATACTTAAAGCCCCAGGATTTTCATTCCCTCGTGTGACTTAGTTTTGAGTGCGTGGATTCATTGACGGTTCGTTCGTAGAGCCACGTGACGTGGGCAGACTGTGTTGGCACACATGGTCCAGTGTGAATTTCCTGCAAACCAGGAACTGGCAGAACGAGAACCTGTAGTAAACTAGGGCAATGAGGCAGAGCCTTTCGTGATGGCTTCCCAGCACACGGATCACAAAGTGTATGGAATTGGTTTGCTGTCGTCCTTCCTATAAACCCGCCGTATGAGGTGATTAACAGGTCAGTGCTTTGTATGTCCCTTCACTGTTTGAGGTTCTTTATCCTGACTCTGGCAGTGGCTGATTTTGTGTATGTCTATAGGGACGCTTTATTATGACAATTGTTTTCTTATTTGAAAAACAAATGATACAAGCTGTTTTATAGGAAGTAAAACATCTGCAAGGTCCTTGTTACAACAGGAATATTAAAACAATATTCTTAATTGCAGTAAAAATTAAAATAACTTGAGTTTTTGAGTGAAATTTATTTCAACATCAGACTTTACAGTCCTTTATTTCAAGCAGTATAGCTTTATAAAATGAGACAATTAAATCCTTTAGAAGTGTATTTATCATACTTTCTAAATAATTTACTATTTACAAGAACTAAAGTAAGAGAATAGCTCTACATAAAACATCAGCTTGACGTGATCTTCATGTATGAGGAAAATGTGTGTGTGCGTGTGTGTGTGTGCATGTGTGTGTGTGCGTGTGTTTGTGCGTGTGTGTGCATACACATGTGTGCATGTGCACACATGCACGTGCAGGGGAATAGCCAGGCAGCTCAGAATTCCAGCTCCCAGAGCACCTCCATGTGCATACCGAGGCTGTGAGAAAGCTGGTGCCATATTCGGGGTGTTTGTGTGATGGTCTTGTGGGGACCATGCTAAGCAGTGTTAAGTGACAAGGGAAAGTTGAAGGAGCGTTCACGTTTCATAGTCGAGAATCATGTTCACAGTCAGGCTGAGGTGAGCATCATCCTGTTGTGATGTAATGATGGGCATTTGAAGCAAGCTCTTGGAGTCTTTCAAACAGACAGAAGTCATAGCTTACCTCATGGCATTCCAGCCCCACGTTTCACAGCAGGGAATGGGCTTCTTGTGCTCACAGGTGAAACTGCCTCAGGGCCCACATTGTAGGAGATGTTCTGTTGGGCACCTGGGATGGTGCCTGGGGCCACAAGGAGACCCGTCTCTACATAGAGAGCCAGGGCTCTTATCAGGAGGAGGGAAAGAAAGGCACATCAGCGAGCCACAGACTCACTCTGCCAGTGTTAGTGAGGAAGTGACAGGTGCCTGGATTTGATGCAGACTGCCCTTGGCTACAGTAACACCTGCATATAGTTTAGTATCTGCTTAGGGTGTCCGTTTGCCTCTTCTTTCCAGGAAAAGCTGTTTCTGCAGCACAGGCAGACTTGGAGCAGTCGGGGTAGTCATGGGCTCTCTCATTAAGAGCATGTACTGTGATTTTCCCATTTGATCCTGAATTTCCTTCTACTGAACATGGCTTTCATTTCCTTAATCGTGCAATGTGTATTTACCTTAAAATGTGTAGAGTTTATAAGGGTTTCAGTAATGGGAATCCCATGGACCTGCCATTTCCCTGGTTTTCATTCGTGTTTCTGTCTTCCCAGACCTCTCCATATCTGCCGTGTGGTGGTGCTGGTGCGGTGTGCTTGCATGTACCAGATAATGTGTTCTAAATCCTAGAATACAATTCCCTTCCTTTAAAGGGATTTTCATCTGTTTTTGGCAGGTAGCAGGAATCAGCTATCTGGGATCATGTGAAATTACTTTGAGTGGTTGAATTTTTCTAGGACACCCAACTGATGAATTACTTTCAGTTCATGGTGGAATCCATTTTCTAATTGCAAGAATTTGGTCCCTGCTTGGCCTGTCTGACCATGTGAACAATGGCCTGTTTCACAGATGTCTGTCTGTTCAACTGTGTGAGGATGTCAGTCGCTGTGTTGTATCTGGTGCTAGGGAAACGTCCCCGGGAGGATAACAGCCTCATGTTGGATCCACTTCTCTGGTTTCCCCTCTTCTGTGTGTTGGCCTAGCAGCTCTGGCCCTCGTGACGTTCTCATGTCCCCATGCTTTCAAACAGGGGTGTGTGTGTGTGCATACACGTGTACACGTATGCACACACCCAATATACTGCCATTGTGAGTTTTTCTTGGTAGCAGAATCTTGACTTTGAAAATATGAACGCTTAGACCCAGAAAAATAAAATAACTTGCTCCTAAGGGCACATATAATCTTATGATAGATGGGGAACTAGAATTCATTCCAGCTTCTGTGGTTATTGTCCTGATCAGAAGACCACTTGGTCCACAGGTCACTAGCTGTGGATGGGGGACGCAGTGGCATAGGGCCCACAGACGCTTCCAGCTCCAGGGGCAGAGGGCAGGGGTGTGGACCGCGCTGTGTCACATTCATGGGGGCAGAGGACAGGGCTGTGGACCGCGCTGTGTCACACTCGCAGGGACAGGTGTGACGGGTGTGGACTGCGCTGTGTCATGCTCGTGGGGGCAGGTGTGACAGGGGTGTGGACAGCGCTGTGACAGGCTCTGCAGCTGGGCTGGCAGCCGCATCACCATGTCACCCTGTGACCAGATCCTGCTATGTCTCTTGCTGAGAGCCTCTCTTTCCTGGTTACCCCAGATACCCAGTCGAGCCTGCGGACGGTCCAGCACTAATTGTCAGTAATGAATTCCTGTATCACACAGATCGAGTCCGTGGCAGGACTGACGACTAGAACCTCAGGGATTTGCCAGTATCCGCATCAGCCTGGGAGTTTTATGAAAAAGTGTCAAAATGCTTGGGTTAAAAGTAAAAGGCAAAGAAGATAACTCATCACCCCCACAACAAAAACAAAAAATGTGTTTCAAATATAGGAAGACAAGCTCTAAAGGCAGAATTATTAAATATCTAATTAGATGAATGAACTGTCTCTTAAATCCTGACATAATTTGCCAGCTCGTCAGCTGCTGCCCAAGTCTGTGGTGGCGCCCAGATGACATTTAGTTTGGGCTAAGGAGATCTCGTAATGTGGTACAAGTTTATCTGCTAAAATTTGGGTTTATTATCCACACACTCTTCAGTACTCCTGTTACGTTCATTTAGAATCACAGCCGGCCGTGTGCTTAAACATGAGCTTGGCAGGCAACGCAGAGGATCTTGTGGGTCTCCACAATGACGGCNTGGGTCTCCACAGTGACGGCGCCGATCCCGACAGTCCACAGGCACGCTTTGGTTCCGCCATCATTTCTTCAGAGCTGTGTTTTTAGTGAGACGTGGTTCACAGGTCAGGGAGTGAACGTAGTCGCCCAACAGGGAGTGGACATCATATGGCAGGTCATTTTGGGTTACTTTCCTCCACAGGAAGATACATCAGGGACTGCACAGTGTGGGGGTGACGGGGCGTCAGTGGGACACAGTGCTGTGGGAGCACTGCCGTGCTGTGAGGTTTCGCAAGGCAAATCCTCCGTCTTCCCACACTGGGTGATGAAACCGCTTTCTAAGCGGTTTGCCCCTGAAAGCCGGGTGACTTTGGCAAAGTGCTTAGCCGTATTGCAGCTCAGTGTCCTCATTGTCAAACCCATGACAGTGGACTCCTGGGAATGCAAAATATTCTCAAACTGTAAGGATTATATAATTTGTGCATTGAACAAGTGGGACTCAGTGGATGTTAATAGAAAATAGTTTCATTCTTGGGTCGCCTGGGTGGCACAGCGGTTAAGCATCTGCTTTCGACTCAGGACGTGATCCTGGCGTTATGGGATCGAGCCCCACATCAGGCTCCTCCACTATGAGCCTGCTTCTTCCTCTCCCACTCCCCCTGCTTGTGTTCCCTCTCTCACTGGCTGTCTCTATCTCTGTCGAATAAATAAATAAAAATCTTTGATTAAAAAAAAATAGTTTCATTCTTTTCTTTCCTATAGCCATCATTAACCATCCTGTAGGGCTTACTTTTCCTTCTGTCCTAGTTGAAATCTTGGTCTACCCTCATCAATTTTTTTCTGAACATTCTTAGGTAATAAAAAAAAATGTGTTCATCCGTTTTAGATTCTCAAACTGTATTATCCCCAAAAATAAATGTCCAACCATTCAGGTTTCACCTTCTGCTCTGGGCAGGCCTGCCCCAGACAGGCTGCGGCGCGGGGATGGGGACAAAGGCTAGAGGTCGGCTTTGTCTTCCTTTTCCTGATAGTTGAAGTCATAGTGACCTCCTGCTGCTGTTTCCCTGCATGTGGACAGCTGAAGCCTTCTCTCTTCTAGCTCATCTGTGCTGCTTGTGTACTTGGGAGAACCTTCCACCATTCCTGAGGATCTCCCAGCTGAAAACCCATTACCTCAGTGCAGTGGCGTGCAAATACAGTACCAGAATGCTTAAAACTCCCTACAGAGCTCACAGTCTCTCAGGCCTTCCCAGTCTTCCCCAGGAGTGAACTCTCTGTGCCTGCCCCCCGCCATCCGCGAAGGTTTTTAGTGGTTCTTCTCTCCCTCCCTCTCCCTCTCCCTCTCCCTGTGGGCCTCAGTGCACACACTTGTGCATGATTTGCCCTGATCAGTGCTGGATTACAGCCTTCACGCAAGCGGTGACATCTCTGCAGTGCTGTCAGAGAAGCTGGCCATCTCTGAGGGTTTGTCAAAACGAGTCAGACATCCATTCATGTCACCTAAGTTTGAAGGCACACATGTAAAACTCTCCTAGTGGTCTTCCTGACACGCTTTCTCCTCCTGTGAGTGTCTCAGAGCACAGGACACTCTCCCACCACCCTGCTTGGCCCTCCCAGCTCCTTCGTAAGTGAGGTTAGTCACACGAACTGTGCAGGCCACCCTTCCGCTGAGCTGCGTCACATTCTGGTGTGAAAATATCACACCTCCCTTTGTACCCTGGACCTGGGGGGTCTGTGCTCTTGTGACCCCTAATCAAACAGAGGCTGCCAAAGTTTAACTTGCTTTTGAAACTGCATACTATTTAAAAGCTTTCAAAGTGTTCTTGCCGGAATATTTTATGTGTCTTTTCCTGGAATTACTCCTGATATTCTATGGAATGATGTGGCTTCCTAGAGGGTATTATTTTTTTTAATATTTTATTTATTCATTTGACAGAGAGAGAGACAGCCAGCAAGAGAGGCAACATAGGCAGGATGCGTAGGAGAGGAAGAAGCAGGTTTCCAGTGGAGGAGCCTGATGTGGGGCCCCTAATCAAACAGAGGCCGCCAAAGTTTAACTTGCTTTTGAAACTGCATACTATTTAAAAGCTTTCAAAGTGTTCTTGCCGGAATATTTTATGTGTCTTTTCCTGGAATTACTCCTGATATTCTATGGAATGATGTGGCTTCCTAGAGGGTATTATTTTTTTTAATATTTTATTTATTCATTTGACAGAGAGAGAGACAGCCAGCAAGAGAGGCAACATAGGCAGGATGCGTAGGAGAGGAAGAAGCAGGTTTCCAGTGGAGGAGCCTGATGTGGGGCTCGATCCCAATACTCCAGGATCACGCCCTGAGCCGAAGGCAGACGCTTAACAGCTGAGCCACCCAGGCGCCCCTAGAGGGTATTATTTTGAGACCAAAAAATCTGAGATGTTTTCACTCATGTCAAGTTTCCTATTTAAGTGCTATCTACTCTGATAAAGCCATGTTGTTAATATCAGGCTGATATGTGGTGGTGGACAACATTAATTTATGTTTTAACTTTAACTCAGAACTGCTAGAAAAATGAATTCAAGAGAAGATAGCCTTTCCAAAATCACGTACCCATACCTCCCCACACACAGACGCATTGCAGAAGATTAATACTCACATTTATTTATTTCCTAAAAATAGTTTTTACTATATACTATACAACGAATAAAGTGCTAGATAAGAATTCTAAGTTTCCTAAGCATCATACAACTAGTATAGGAAGACTGGTAAAAAATGTGTCAGTATAGTGGCACATATTGGGCTTTAATGATACTTTACTGAGTACATCCTGTGAAGTAAGGGTGTACACCATCCCACTGAGTTATTATAATCACCAGATAACGTACATACCAGTATGGCCTCAGTGACACCATAGAAATTCAAGTTCAAAGAGGACTAGCAATGCCAAAGTTTCATTATGAGCAAGTTTTGGTAGAAGGATACCATTGTTGTTAACAAAGGAAATAGCCCTAAACTTGAAGAAATAGCCCTAAAATTGAGGAAAATCTTTGTTTTTTAAAAAGATTTATTGGGTGGGGCGCCTGGGTGGCACAGTGGTTAAGCGTCTGCCTTCGGCTCAGGGCATGATCCCGGCGTTATGGGATTGAGCCCCACATCAGGCTCTTCCGCTATGAGCCTGTTTCTTCCTCTCCCACTCTCCCTGCTTGCGTTCCCTCTCTCGCTGGCTATCTCTATCTCTGTCGAATAAATAAATAAAATCTTTAAAAAAAAAGATTTATTGGGGACACTTGGGTGGTTAAGTCATTTAAGCATCTATTTTCACCTTGGGTCATGATCCCAGGGTCCTGGTATTGAGTCCCGCATCGGGCTCCCTGCTGCATGGGGAGCCTACTTCTCCCTCTGCCTCTATCCCTCTCTCTGTCTTCATGAATAAATAAATAAAATCTTAAAAAGAGATTCATTTATTTATTTGAGAGAGCAAGCGTACATGCGTGTGCGAGCAAGGGGGAGGGGCAGAGAAAGAATCCCAAGCAGGCTCCATGCTGAGCATGGAGCCCAACATGGAGCTTGAGCCCATGACCCTGAGATCATGACCTGAGCCAAAACCAAGAGTCAGATGCTCAACCAAATGAGCCACCCTGGCACTTCTATAATTGAGGAAAATCTTTAAGTCTTTACACAAAGATCAAGGACTTCCATGACAAGGCGAAGAGTGGTGAGGCTATGTAGTGACAGATGCCTGTGAAGATCAGGACATTTGGTAGGATTGGGAAGAAATTTTGCTCAGGAAGAAGTGGGTGCTGTCAAGGCTGTGGAAACTGTAACAAAACAGAGGCATCGTGTTCTAAAAAAAACTTACGTGTACATCAGTGGTTGTTCTGGGAGAAGTTTAACCTGTAGGGGACGTTCTTGAGATGCGATGAGTGTGGCGGACATCAATCATGGGGCCTGTGTTACTGACACCGGAGCGTAGGGCGTGGGGTACGTGACTTGACTGGTGCACAATATTCCTGCCCCAGAATGAGAAGCCTGGAGAACAGAACAGATTTCATTCACCCTTCTCCTAGGACATCCTTGTCACAAACGTTTATTTATCTGACTCTAGAATCCAGCTCTTCAATTTACCTCGTTTTAATATATACTAACTTCTTCAGGATTGTGATTTCAGTGTAAATAAAAAGAAACCACAACTTATTTTTTGTGGACCTTTAGAAGAGGTTCTTTCTCCCCCCGCCCCAATTCAGAAGATCACATCGCTGATGGTGGTGCTGGCTGTCGTATTTACTTGCCTGACTTGCTAATGTCGTGGATTGGCATGTCTGACTATGATTTTATGTGTAGGGTGAACAAAGACTCATTTATTGTGACTTCTAAGGTAAGTAAGTTTGAGTACATATTATTATAGTTATCTTTATTTCTTCTTAGAATAATGGCTGCAGCTAATTTTGGCCATCTAATTGACTTATTTTTATGTCTTGTGTAACATACACAACTCTTTCAGTATTTTACTTCACAGTAATAAAGGAGTATTACAAATATTTCTTAAGAAAAAGGATATTGGGGGGCGCCTGGGTGGCAGAGCGGTTAAGCGTCTGCCTTCGGCTCAGGGCGTGATCCTGGCGTTATGGGATCGAGCCCCGCATCGGGCTCTTCTGCTGTGAGCCTGCTTCTTCCTCTCCCACT
>NC_048223.1:46504322-46505505 GCF_002007445.2 Ailuropoda melanoleuca
CCCACTCTCCCTGCTTGTGTTCCCTCTCTCGCTGGCTGTCTCTATCTCTGTCAAATAAATAAATAAAATCTTTAAAAAAAATAAATAAAAATAAAAGAAAAAGGATATGGGAGGGCCCCTGGGTGGCACAGTTGGTAGAGCTCGGGCTTTGATCTCAGGTTTGTGAGTTCAAGCCCCAAGTTGGGTGTAGAGTCGACTTAAAAAAAATGAGTGTTGGATGTGATAACGAGGAGAACCATGGGTATGTTCTCAACACTGATAAAATGAAAAGTACCACGTGGATAGCTCAATACCCATTCACCCTTTCTNGAGAAAGGATATGGGAGGGCTCCTGGGTGGCACAGTTGGTAGAGCTCGGGCTTTGATCTCAGGTTTGTGAGTTCAAGCCCCAAGTTGGGCGTAGAGTTGACTTAAAAAAAATGAGTGTTGGATGTGATAACGAGGAGAACCATGGGTATGTTCTCAACACTGATAAAATGAAAAGTACCACGTGGATAGCTCAATACCCANAAGTGAAGTCTGGAAGAGGGTGGGCTACACACATCTTCAAACCTTGATAAGAAACTCTTATGTGCTGATCACCTTTGTGATGGACGGGCAGACCTGTCAAACACTTCAGGCAAGCTTTCGTGTCCTGACCATTGACCCCACATGGTGACCAACCTGAAGGAGCAAGAGAAACAGNTTTTTTAGAGTGGCAAAGTGCCCAATTAATATGTTCTTTTTTTTTTTTTTATTCTTTTTAAAGATTTTATTTATTTATTCGACAGAGATAGAGACAGCCAGCGAGAGAGGGTACACGNCTTTTTAGAGTGGCAAAGTGCCCAATTAATATGTTCTGCTTCCAAAATTTCCTTGAAATTATGAGAGAATATAATATAATTATGGCCAAAACTATGGCCAATAACCACTGGTTGAGGGAAAAAAATAGTATTTTTAAGGGCTACAGATATGTCCACATGCTCCTTTTACTTTTTGTCTTTTTTTACTTCGTTCTCATTCTTCCTGGCTACAGCACAGATATGTTGCTCATTACAGTTAGAACAAACATCCAAGATCAGCCACATAATTTGCAGGATCTGGTGCAAATGAAAATGTTGGACCCCCCACCCCCATCAAAAAGCAGGGGTAAAATATATGGATAAATCTAGAACATTTCCTTTAAAATATTTCGTTAGTATGT
>NC_048223.1:46507028-46523429 GCF_002007445.2 Ailuropoda melanoleuca
GTAGAGTCGACTTAAAAAAAATGAGTGTTGGATGTGATAACGAGGAGAACCATGGGTATGTTCTCAACACTGATAAAATGAAAAGTACCACGTGGATAGCTCAATACCCATTCACCCTTTCTCTTCTACAAAGGATCTTTTTAGAGTGGCAAAGTGCCCAATTAATATGTTCTGCTTCCAAAATTTCCTTGAAATTATGAGAGAATATAATATAATTATGGCCAAAACTATGGCCAATAACCACTGGTTGAGGGAAAAAAATAGTATTTTTAAGGGCTACAGATATGTCCACATGCTCCTTTTACTTTTTGTCTTTTTTTACTTCGTTCTCATTCTTCCTGGCTACAGCACAGATATGTTGCTCATTACAGTTAGAACAAACATCCAAGATCAGCCACATAATTTGCAGGATCTGGTGCAAATGAAAATGTTGGACCCCCCACCCCCATCAAAAAGCAGGGGTAAAATATATGGATAAATCTAGAACATTTCCTTTAAAATATTTCGTTAGTATGTTAAAGGATTAGTGCTAATATAAAAGTAACAATACAATGGCAGAAAAATATTGCAAATGGCATAAAATAGTTTCATCCATAAATTTATATAATACAATAAATAATTTATTAGTGTGTTATCATAAGATTTTTTGTGTCATTTTTCTGCATGTGTATTCATTACGTTATCAAAATATATATTTCTAGCAACTTCATTTTTAAACAATGTGGTTGAAAATGATACCAGTTTCTCTTGGCAATTGCAAGATCATAAATAATTTTTAATAATTTTTAATTTCAAGAAAAGTCTTTCTGCTGATGCCATTGTTACTGCAGCTGTTAATTATATTTTATAGGATGTGAAAATTTTGTAATAGTTTTCTGATCAATTGTTTCAGAATAACAATTTTAGTACATCTATTGCTGATGATACTTATGGAACTTTTTCTTCCCAGAAATACTCTTCCAACAAATTACTTTTTTGTAAGTCTGCATTTAATTGTAACTTTCTACAGTGGCATTTCATTATTCTCTCTAACATTTATTGTACGTTGAGACCGCCGGGCGGCCGGCCGAACTGCTGGGCACAGGAGCTGTCTTCAGCTCTCTGCCTGAGGGCCGGAGCGTGCACACATGCTGCCCCCTAGATATCTCATCTGTTCATGCACATGCTTTGTTCTCCGGTGACTTCAGTTACAAGAACACAATGCCTTCTGAGCGTGGGGCTTTGTGTTACTATGCAGGTCTCACGACTGTGAAGTCAGCACTGCAGATATCTTAGAAGCAGGGTGGGAAGGGGAATAAGCCCATGCTAGGAATAATGGAGAGAGTGAGAAAGTAGCATCCAGGGTCCTTGACATAGAAATGGAATCGCCATACAACTCTTCACAGCCCACTCTTGACTTCTTACCAGGTTGTAAACAAACAAGCAAATATGTACTTACCTGATTAAATCACGGGGAGTGAGGGGGTGTGTATTCTGTTTTGGCATTAAAGTACATTCATGAATACAGAATTAGTTACCCAGGAGAGTGTTGTGGACAGTAATAGAATTTAATATAAAGAAGTGAAGTCTGGAAGAGGGTGGGCTACACACATCTTCAAACCTTGATAAGAAACTCTTATGTGCTGATCACCTTTGTGATGGATGGGCAGACCTGTCAAACACTTCAGGCAAGCTTTCGTGTCCTGACCATTGACCCCACATGGTGACCAACCTGAAGGAGCAAGAGAAACAGAAAATCAGACTTGCTTTCTTGTTCATCTTACTGCTTCCATTGAAGGCCTCCTTGACAGGGAAGGTAGCATGAGATGAGGCCCAGTTCCTTTGCAAGCAGAGGAAGAAGGGATACGCAGGCTATGACGACAGTACACAGTCCCGATACATATAAATGTCCCTGGTTCAAAGAATGTGGTCCCTACACGCCTCAGGAAAGGTGCTCTAAGTAGCTGCAAAGAGACGGCCTCACCATGAGGAAAGGGTATGATCTCAAGCACTTCCTATTAAATTTTCTCTGCCTGAATGGGACATTGCAGCCCAAATCCGATTAAAGATGATGTCTCCCCAGTTAGATGTTACCATGCTGGATTCCTTCAAGAGAAGGTCCGTTTCCTTAAGGGCTAGTGAGATGTGTAGAAGGAAGATCGCATCAGCACCAAGCACAGCCATTGCTGGGAGATAAATGGTAGGACATTTATGATGTTTCTCAGGAAATTGCATCACCAAAGAAAACCTGAGAATTGGTAGTGGTAATTTGCAAACCTTAAATTCTTAGAAAAATCTCTAGGACACTGAACTCAATGCAAAAGGAAGAAGTCTGGGAAAATAAAACTACTACTATAGAATATCAAATCTTATAAGATTTCTAACATTTATATAACCTTTGATTCCAATTTGAGGGAGAAACGTGTGGTTTGTAAGAAATCAATTTTGTCAACAACATTGGAGAATATTGAAATAAAAAATAGGTGCCTCAGGCATGAATTTGTATCAGGGTGAACCTGAGAGGTTCTGGTTTCAGCTAACTTTGAATAAGGAACATGGAGAAAATGACGGACCTGAGATAGAAGAGAATGTATGATTTTTATGCTATCTAAATGTCATTTTAGGGGCGCCTGGGTGGCTCAGTTGTTAAGAATCTGCCTTTGGCTCAGGGTGTGATCCCGGCATTCTGGGATCGAGCCCCGCATCGGGCTCCTCCACAGGGAGCCTGCTTCTTCCTCTCCCACTACCCCTGCCTGTGTTCCTTCTCTCGCTCTCTCTCTGTCAAATAAATAAATAAAATCTAAAAAAAAAAAAAAAAGTAAATGTTTTATATTTGCTGTTTTAGGTTTTTCTTTCTATTTTTAAGGGAATTTTTGTTTTGTTTTACTTTGCCTATCCTTTTAAATAAGAAGGAATTAAAATAATTATCAAACTAACACCTTGAAATAAATGGATTTTGTACACAAAAACCAATCTGTGGAATATTGAAATGTATCTGTTATCTTGATGCAACAAATAACGGGAAAAAGGGATAGTGTATGTCACTTAGATTCTTTCTATATAATTTTAATGATATTTTGATTCTCAGGTTATTTTTCTTTGTTTTTTTACTAGAGAATACCATTAATCAAAGCATACCTTTATGATTTTTTTTTCTTTTAGACTAGCCCCCTAATCTGAATTTTATTCTTTACTCTGATTTTCTTTCACCTATGCAATTTTAGTTAACAAAGCCAAGGATAATATTGCCTCTACTCCATTCTGTTAATCAGTATAAATCATGGAAATAAATTGACTCGGTGTTCACAATGAAGCCAGGGAGAAGGATGGCACAGGGTCGCAATCTATCCTGCAGCAAAGGGAGGGGAGACGAGGAAGAAAGGCCTTTCTTACTGTACCAGCTTTGTTAGATGGATACAGATCGATCAGAAGTGTGCTGGAGTGGCCCGTCTGAGTTCAGAAAAGACTTTAAAAGGCAGCTTCTGTCCCTCCACAGAAACGTTGAGGAAACAAGCAGGCTCTTCCACAACCGACTCTGTCAGAACCCTGGAAAACAGTCACAGGCTTTCACCAACTAGGTGAATGCTGAATCAGGACAAGTGCCGTTTTGCAATGGTAGGAAGGCTTTGAAGTGGCCCTATTATTTGTCTTGCCCAAGCCCCTCTCTGTCAGGCAGAAGCAGTGTTGGAGAGAAAAGCCTCTACTCCTGGCATGAGACCTGGTTCATGTTCTGGGAGGAAGAGGAAAAGACCCCATTTGTGAAAAATCGTTTATGTCTGTTCTAAGGTGTGTGGGAAATACACAAAGAAATTTGCAAGGTGCCTGACTTTGTTTTGCCAAACTCTGAAGTTAGGCTGGGAAAACCATGAGCATCTTGAAAATGCAACAAGATGAACTAAACACTTGTACATTTCAGAAGCAAAATATTGCCATTGAGTTATACAGTGGAATGCCTGACACCTGGGAGGAAAAGCTGGGAGAGTCTGGGAAATCAGGACATTCAAAAGTATCCTTGTATGTGGAGGAATTTAGAAAGCTATGCACATGACTAGAGCAAGACGTGCTCAGAAAATATTGAAAAATCTTAAATTTTCACTTTGGGCTGCTCCCTAGGCTCAGTGCAGACTGGCCAAGTTGTTGGAGTGTCCAGCACAGAGCCAGTCTGCAAAGAAAGAGAGGGGTAGTTGGTTGTTCTTTTCTTTCTTTTGTTGCCGTTTGGTGTACGCTTGTGTTTCTGTTGTATGTTGTTGTTATTTTATTGATTTCTTCTTTTACTTGGTGTCCAAGGAAATCTGTCTAAACATTAGCTCAACACAAGGTAAAGGGATAGAGACTTCAGTGGTCACACAGACAGAGAAATGCAGTCTTTGTAGAACTAGTTAGGAGATGTCACTTACAAATTCACTAGTNGTTAGGAGATGTCACTTACAAATTCACTAGTTCAAGCCTTCAGCAGTCAACATCATGAGGAAGGAGAATCTGATTTCTATGGTTTCCATGTTTATCATACTCGGATGTCCAGTTTTCACTAACAACAACAACAACAAAATCACAAGGCATACAAAGAAGCTGGAATGTATGTTCCACTCAGAGCAACAAAATAGATTTCAGCTCAGGCNTTCAAGCCTTCAGCAGTCAACATCATGAGGAAGGAGAATCTGATTTCTATGGTTTCCATGTTTATCATACTCCGATGTCCAGTTTTCACTAACAACAACAACAAAATCACAAGGCATACAAAGAAGCTGGAATGTATGTTCCACTCAGAGCAACAAAATAAATTGACAGAAACTATCCTTAAGAAAGTCCAGACATTGAATTTAACTGACAAAATATTCTGTAGAAAATCTTAAATATTCTCAAAGAGTTAAAGGAATAGATGGACAAAGAACCAAAGAAAATCACAAAAACAATTTATAACAAAACAAAAATATAAGAGGTCAAAATTATAAACAAACTAAACAAAGTATCATGGTGACAAGTACAATAGCTAAAATGGACAGCTGCCTATAGAAATTCAACAGCAGATTCGAGCGAGTTAAGAAAAAGTTATGACACACAAGAAACAAAATGGCAGAAGTCTTTTTTAAATGATAATTAACTTCAACTGTAAATGCATTCAACTCTTCAATACAAAGACAGAGATTGGCATAATGGATTTTTAAAAAAAATAAAACTCTTATAAACAAAACATAGGGGTTAGGGCACCGGGGTGGCTCAGTTGGTGAAGCCTCCAACTCTTGATTTCAGCTCAGGTCTTGATCTCAGGGTCATGAGATCAAGTCGTCCCCCCCACCATGAGGGCTCAGCCGGGAGTCTGCTTGAGATTCTTTCTCTCCTTCCCCCTCTGCCCCTCCCCGCTGTGCTCTCTCTAAAGTCAATAAATGAATCTTCAAACAAACTAACAACATAGGGGCAAACCTTCATGACCTTGGACTTGGCAGTAGGTTCTTAGACTTGACACCAAAAGGATAAGTAACAAAAGAAAACTAGGTAAATTGAACTTCATCAAAATTTGAAATTTCTGTGCATCAAAGAATATTTTCAAGAAAATGAGCAAACAACCCCATTTATAAAATGGGCAAAGGACATGAGTAAAAATTTCTCCAGAGGAGATATGAAGATGACCAGTGAGCACTTGCGAACTCAGCATCGTTAGTCGTTAGAGAAAGGGAAACGAAAACTCCTTGGAAACCACGTCTCACCTACTAGAATGGCTATAGGAAGCAAACAAAGAAGCAAACAGAAGCTCGCATGAGTAAGCAGAGATGTGGAGAACTGGAAGCTCCATCACTTGCTGGTGGGAATTTTACTGGGTACAGCCATCATGGGGAACAGGTGGGAGACTTCTTCCTCTAGTGGAATCACTCTGTGGTCCAACCGTCCGAGAATCCCCAAGAGGAATGACAATGGGTCAGCAAGCAGACATCTGTGTGCCAGTGCTCACTGCACCATGATTCACAGTAGTCAGAAGGTGGAAACAGTCCAAATGTCCATCAGCAGATGACCCAACAAACAAAATGTGTTGTGTGTGTATCTAGATAATGACGCTGTTCAGCCAATATGAGGAATTAAGTCTTGGTACATCCTATAAAACGGATGAAACTTTAAATGAGTTTGCTAAAGTAAAGCCAGACAGGAAGGGACAAATGCCATGTAATCAATTCAACTTAAATGAAATATTTAAAATAGTCCAGAAGTAGATTAAAATTTAATAGAATGGAGACCTACTGATGGCTACATTGGGGTGGTGAAAACGTTTGGGAAGTCAGTAGATGGCATGAAGCATTGTGAGTGTAGTGTCACTGAACCGTATGCTGAAAAATCGTTAAAATAAAAAAGGTTCTTATATATATTTACCACAACAAAAACCGAGGATCTAAAACAAAAGTTGTTAGTGGAGGAAAAATGATGCAAAGACCAATCCATCAGAAAAAAATCAAATTTACTTGACCTTTATGTGCAGTGTTCAGTGACTTATTTGGCCACGGAATATTCGCATTTGAAAGCAGAGATATCAACAAAGTATATAACTTTAACACTTCCTCTCAGTCTGAACCTTTTAGACACAGTTATCAGATGCCGTGAATGTCATATTGTGTGTCAAACATATGGATTTTTACCAAGTGCGTAGTGTAAAAAAACATAGAGCAGAGTAAGTACACTTGTCACAATGTTTACTGGGAGGACAGTGAGTGATATGAATCATCTTTACTTAACAACCGTAGAACTTGAATAAACGAGAGTAGTGCCCAGAGTCAGTGAGGTATCACTGGGACAAAATATTAGGGAAATGACATGGGTCTGAGGCCATTGTCTGGAAGCGTCTATGACACGGGGAAGGTGTGGACGAAGAAGCTAAAGCAAAGGGCTGTGTGTGGCACAAAAGACAGAGTCTATAACAGAAAGAAAGAAGAGCACAGCAGGAAGCCAGCCCCTCTGCCGCCCTCTGGAGCAGGAGGCACCTGCGTCTCTTAATCTGTGTTACTACAGCCTGAGAACTTGGTCTTGTGACCAGCAGACCTGTCGCCAGGACTGAACATCAAACGAAGAAACTGGTAACAATTTTAGGACAGAGCTTCCTCAACTAAGCTTTATAACCTGCATGTTTCCTTGTTTTCGTAACTATCTCGTTGGGATTTCAAATGAATCTCTGAGATTTGATACATTAAAATTGAAGAAATTAAAATTTATAATCATAAGAAAACTTAAGAGATGTTCTCTAGCAGCCAATTTGAAAATAATCGTTTCTTAATCAAACTCACGATAGGTCTTTTCAAAAGCAAGTATGAGAAACAATAAATCAATTCAAGCAGGCATAGACGGGCATTAGCTCCATGATAAAGTCTGTTTAGTGTGAAACCTTTTTGTTCCAGAAGTACGTGTGTGCGTGAGGGTGTTTGTGTGTATGTGTGCGTGCATGGTTGTGTATTTAGTTCCACAATGAAAGGTTTCTTTAAAAAAAAAAAGATTATTTTATTTTAGAGAGAGAGAGAGAGCCCACGCATGAGCAGGGAGAGGGAATCTTAAGCAGACTCCCTGCTGAGCAGGGAGCCAGACACGAGGCTCGATCCCACGACCCTGAGATCATGACCTGAGGCAGAAGCAAGAGTCTGATGCTCAACTGACTGAGCCGCCCAGGCACCTGCCCCTAAACTGAAAGATTTCTAATCAAAATATATTTTGTTCTCAGATAGTGATTACGTTTCTGGTTTAAAGTTTTAGTTAATTTACAACCCTCTTAGAATGTAGCAAAATGCTAGGTAAAATAGTGAAAAATTATTGAGATAAAATTTGAGTTGCAGGTAATACTTTAACTGGTATCACATACCATAACCATGAGCATAAAAATGAATCATTTTCTGTGATGTGACAATGAAATTAATATCACATTTGACACAAATAGAGAAAATCTGAAAGAAGAGAACAGGAGAGATGCATCAGTTAGAAAAAGTCTTATTTCAAAGAGGAGATTTTTGATGTCCCAGATTAAATGGCCATTTGATTTTGCAATAGTTGATTATTTCACATTTGTTGTCTATCCGAGACCAGTGTTCTTTATGATACCAAACCGGTTTCGGAGGAGTGTGCCTTCATCCTGGGCTTGCCCTCATGCTGTTTTGAGGCAAAGGCCGTATGGATGTACTCCGTCTCCATCCCCCCTACCCTGCCATCTGCAGACACCTGCTCATCTTCCCTCTTAAATCCTTTGCCACCTCCAGACCCTCTTTACCTCTGTGTGTGTGTGTGTGTGTGCGCGCACGCGTATGAGAGAGAGAGAGCGAGAGGGAGGATTTCAGTGTTAGCCCCTCAAGAAGAACTCTGGCTCTTGATCCTCAACCTCCTAATCTCCATGATTTTCTCCTCCATCCAGTGGAGCCACTTTTTCGTCCGGCAAATTCCTTGACCTGGTTTTCCCTTGGGACTGGCCTACGATGACGAGCTTCCGTCCTGATTCCCATTGGTTCATGCTTCTCTATCTGTTCTTCAGCCTCCAGGGGGACCCAGCCCCTCTGGTCACTCTGCTGTCTCGAGAGTGTCCAGTTGTGTTTGTTCCTGGTTTTGTCCTAGGCTACATCTAACGGGCAGTGGCTCCAGTTCTGTCCTAAGTGTCCTCCGTCTCTTCCGTCCCTTGTCTTCCCATCAATTCTGTCAGTTCATCTGTCCCCTGACCCTCAAACTCCGGCCACAAATCCTTCCAGAGTAGCACAGCTGATTTCCTCTACTTGCTGTGAAAATTTACCATCCCTTGTAAAGCTCATGCTTTTACCTTTGCTCTGAAGCTGACTGCATCTGCCTCATTAGGAAAAGCACTTCAATTCCAGTCTCCCTTCTCTGGGGTATTTTCAGCTGTCTCTCTGCATTGGCTTCCTGCTGTGAGCACGGACCCTCCTCACATTTCTGTCTCCCACCCCCATGGCCAAGTCATCACATTTCTCTTCCCTTTTCAGCCAAACTTCTGCTAGATGTATTTATTTTGGTTTAATTACCTATTGTACACTCATTACTCAGCCCATTATCATCTACTTTCTCTCCCAACTAATCTAGGGAAACTTCTTACAAGGACCCCCTAAGAATCACATTCATTTAACTAGTGAGACTGGAGGCACTTACTTCTTACATCGTTTTTTAAAATCAGTCCACTAATTTCTGTATCACGGGTACTGTTGCCTCTAGGCTGACATCTCTGGCCGCATGACTATGGTGTTTCCATCCATCTAGCTGGTACTCAGTCGGTCCCGTGCCGCGTTGGAGGATTCTCCCCAGAATCTCAGCAGGCAACACCGTTCCTTGTACTCATCCCTACTCTCAATTCCGTGTTGAGCTGTACATTCCTTTACTTAAATTCTGCATTGTTTTGTTTCCAAGAGGACCTAGGGCTTTGATTCATTATTTCTTCTCTGCTTTAATTACAAATCAAGTGTAAAGCGCAGCAGTATCCAGATTTCCTCATGCTCTGCTATATCCGAATAATCCCACAACATGTTAAAGATATATGTGGTACTAGTAGCTACAGGAAGAGAGAGTTTGTTTTTTTTTTAAAAGAAAAAATATCAAGAAAGAATTAGGAACTCCTTTAAAATTACTAATCTTTATGTAACTGATCATTACTGACATTTGAACGAAGCCAGGCCTGATATATCAAATTCACCTCTTTCCCCAATAGGTCATTTGTTCTCTTGGAAAATAGAGTCACTTCTGGATAATTGATCAATTCAATTCAGAAAAGATTTTATAGACATAGATGTAACTAGGTCCACTATACATGACGTGACTGATCTAGCTTATGATTTTTTTTCCTGAACTGAACCTTTCTCTGATCAGTTTATTAGACTAACTAGCTCAGGCTTTAATCCAGAGAAGGTTTTGCTGCCAGGAGCCTTCCCTGACCTGCTTCTGGGAGAGCACCGACTCCTGGGGGCAGCCCTGGACCACACAGACGCCATGCTAGTGCTGGGAAGTGTCTCTTTCACTCCATAGCAGCTCCACCTTCTCCTGTTTCTCATGGTCTATGGTCTTCATTACTTTGTCTACAACCATTTTATTATTTTTTTATTATCACTATGTTCAGTTAGCCAGCATATAGTACATTGTTAGTTTTTGATGTAGTGTTCAACAATTCGTTAGTTGCATATAGCACCCAGTGCTCATCACAACACATGTCCTTAATACCCACCACCCTGTTACCCCTCCCCCACCCATCTCCCCTCTGAAACCCCCAGTCTGTTTCCCAAGGTCCAGAGTCTCTCATGGTTCGTCTCCCTCTCTGGTTTCTCCCCCTTCAGATTTCCCCTCTTCCTCTATGGTCCACAATAGCCAAACCATGGAAGGAGCAGAGATGCCCTTAAACAGATGAATGGATAAAGAATATGTGGTTCATATGTACAATGGAATATTACTCAGCCATCAGAAGGGATGAATACCCACCATTTGCATAGATGTGGATAGAACTGGAGGGGATTATGCTAAGTGGAGTAATTTGTTTTTTAAAACAAAAGTAAAGCTTTCAGTTTGGTCTTGTTACTCTAAACATGTGTTCGCTCTCACTGACACATCAGCTCTCTCTGACAAACTCAGTAGGCATCTAACTTCTCTTTTACAGAACTTTGTTTTCTCTCTGCTTTGTATGAAGTTCCTATTTGATTGTATTCTCTGTGCCCATTTCCTGGTCTCTGCTGCTCAGACGACAGACAGGATCAGAAGAAATTACTCAGGTTCCATGTTGACCGAGCCTCACTCCCACTGTTTTTACTTGTATCACTACAGTGAGGGGGAAACCTTTTAGAAATGTGCTCTCCTATTTGAATTACCAAATACCCTTAAGCATGTAAACAATGACATTTTTCAATCAGTGAAGAAAGTTTCTTCCTCTCTCAGGAAAAGCAGTGTCAGAGCAAGGGGCTGCTAGGATCCAGACAGCACACTGCTGTTAGCAACGCTTATGTCTTACAAATATCCCCTTAAACCTGGTTCTGAGTTAAACAGGACCCTGGAGTGCCTTCAGGCATTCAACATACTGTTACGTGCTTTGAAATATAGTGATTCTGATGCTGATCTTTAAGGTCATAAAAAAAAAAAATGTGTCTCCAGTCTGATAAACATAACCCCTGTTAGGTGTGTCGATCTAAAATACCTTGGTGGGGCTCTATTATTGCATTTCACCCAAAATTTTACACCCTCTTCCTCTCTGATGTTCCACAAGAAAGGGCAGGCAATGTTTTACCCACTGAGAGATAGGAGATGAATATGAAAAAAAAAAAAAAAAGAAGAAGAAAAGGAATTAAACTGAGATGCTGTGCATCGTATCTTTTTGTTCCTATCTTCATGGTTCTGTCATTTTAACTGCTTTGGGTCCTGGGTTGCGTATTTATTGTTAAATATCTTTAGAATAAAATATCCTTCTGAAATAGATTAAATATGCATCTCTGAATATGTCGTGTTTAAAAACCCACAGAGACTTTGAAACAAAGTTCAACCCCTTATCTTGACACCTGTGTCACGCCTGTGACACTGTGAAGCCTTTGGTGTCTGCCTGTGTTTCTAACCATCTTTCCCACTATGCTCCTTGTCCATTTTAGGATGTAGTTTTTCCAGCTCTTGAGGGTTGTACAAATGTGCTGGGTCTTCCTCCTCCTTGTAGCTCCATACCTGTTGACTCTTCTCTGTTCAGAACCCTGTTCTCTTTCCCCACCT
The DNA here is from genome assembly GCF_002007445.2 of Ailuropoda melanoleuca. Lineage (NCBI taxonomy): Eukaryota > Metazoa > Chordata > Mammalia > Carnivora > Ursidae > Ailuropoda > Ailuropoda melanoleuca. The sequence continues at coordinate 46,518,702 of NC_048223.1, forward strand.
GTAATGCCCAATCATTGAGCCTGCTGTGCTTAGAAACATTTCCCAAATCCTCCCTCGCTCATCTCAAAGTGAGTCTAAGTTCCTCCCCTTATTACTTGTTACACTTCTTTGTTTCATTATCATGGTGTGGATCATACTAGCTTTTGAGAATAGGTTTGGAGCCTTGTTCATTGGTGTCTGATGTATCAGGTACCCAAATAATATTTAATAAATGCATAAAATGAAGAGATTTTATAATGATATTTTATAATAAATAGTTCATACAAATACTGTTTAATTACCAAAATGGATTTGAATTTTGAATCAATTAGAAACCCTAATTCAGATTTTATATAATACAAGCTGCAACATCTTTAATTCAGATTTTGTTTGGCATAATGAAATTTTAATATATAAAAATGAATATGCCCTCTAACTACTAAAAGTATATTAGGTGCATCACTCTTTACTTGATTCAGTAGTTTTAAAGTGCCTGTTAACCTTTCAAATTAGATTTGTCCTCTCAATTATACTTAACATGGAAATTTGTATCCGTCCCTTTCAAATTTGTTTAATTAACTCCATTACTCATTTTAGTGTTTTTAAAATACTGAAGATGTGTACATAGCTAGATCACATCCAAAGACTTCTCCAGGATTTGTTCAATGATAGCTAGTAAAAGAACAAGGTGTGGGTTCTCCCAGTGCTTGAGTTCATTATTATGGAAAGGTTTTTATAATCAGACTAATACAAATGTAAAAGCAAACCCCTCTTCCATGACCTTCCTTCTCAGCAAAATAGCACAAAACTATAATTATTACTGATACTGTTTTTTACAAATTAATATAATGTATTACATGAGTGGTAAGCAAAAAAGGGGAACCCAGCTCTTTATTTCAAAAAAAAATAAGGACTCAAGGGATTTCTCTAATGAACACATCTACATAACAAAATTTTAAGTTTGTTACATTTTGTGGGTCAGGTGGGTGTACCAAGTATCTGAATGTCATATATAAATGAGTAAGTGCTTTGCAAAGTTAAGGTACCTTTAAAACACAGTTTCCATCTTGTATCCTAATCTGTGTCTCAATTTGTCATGATATTACTCTGTGACAGCATAAAGATTTTGAATGCCTTGCATTCGGCCCTTTGATCTGTTCTGGGCTTTAATACCCCATCCCCAACATACGCATACACCTACACTCACACACCCCATCACCAAGTCAGCTGACATTTCTGCTGTGCTCATCCACTCATGGGAGGAGTGTGAGAGCAAAAAGCAAAAAACAATAAAACCTCCCAAATATTTTTGCATTTTCTTGCATTTTGATTTTCCAAATTTAGGACCTGAGGGACTGTAATGGTTTACAACTGTGAAAATTATTTTAGAGGAAGCAGATTGATAAATGAACAATGTTTTTTATTTTGAGGCTAGAGAAAAGAAAATGATTTTTGTGGGGTTGAGGGTAGTCAGGGATAGGAAACTTGTGCATCTGTATTCATGGCTCTCCGGAAAGAGAAGCATTTTTTTTAACCCGCTATAAGTGCTAAACCCTGAGAAAAGAAGACAGAAACATGAAGAAAGACCCATGTCCTTTGCGAAAGTTAAAAGCAGAGGGGTGTTGTGTTCTGAGATTCACCTTCAGGACCGGAAAGAGAACAAGAAGTGGTGGAAGAGTAGACATTGGAAAACACCAGAGTGGGTGGAAGGGACAGAATGAGCGTGGTGCTCTCACTGCTGCAGATTCCGGGGGTAGAGTGCAGGTCATGGGTATGTATACACAGTGGAGTGTCGGCCTTAAAAAAAAGAAGGAGATCTTGCCATTGCAACAACATAGATGGATTTAGAGAGTATTATCCTAAGTGAAATACGGCAGAAAAAGACGAATATCATATGATTTAATTCACTTGTGGAATCAAATATGGGACTGGTGGTTACCAGCAGGGGAAGGGTTGGGGCAGGTGACGTAGGGGAAGGGGACTAGGAGGAACAGACTTCCAGCTATAACATAAGGAAGACACTGGATGTAGCATGTGCAGCACAGGGAATGTAGCCAACATTATGACTGACTTCACGGGGACAGACGGGAGGGAACTAGAGTTGTCGTGGGCATCATTCTATAACGCACAAAAATATCAAACCACTATGATGTAACCTGGACCTACTAGGATATTGTGTATCGATTATACTTCAGTAAAAACGTAAAAATAAATAAAAAGGGTCATGGCCAGGAATGCAGTGGCCGCTTGTGTGGACTAATGGTGAGGACAACACTAGCTAATGGTCATGAAGTTTAGACAGATGACGTGAAGACAGATAATCCCTCTTCTCCCAATCTGTGCATTTAGATAAAGCAGTAGATGATGGGAAGGAATCACAGGTTAATTTCTTTCTTTTTTTTTTTTTTTATTTCGGTGAAGTGGACACATGACAGAAATTAAGTCGAGTTAAATAAATACACGGGCACTTTGATCCTGGTTATTGCCGAGGCACGCTCTTGCGTTCCAGGGACACGCCGACCCCATCCCACCCTCTCCTCAGACACCTTGTGGTCTGTGCTCTGACTTCCCTGGGATCTGTGTTTGTTCTCACTGGCCACCTCAGAATGTGATGAATCAACGGCACGTGCTTCTGACTCCTCGTTCAGAACAACTCCGAGAATGTAGCCAATCATCATGAAAAGTCTGTGGAATCACGTGAAGCATGAATTCAGTCCCATCACTCATGTCCACATCGGTTGTTTCCAGAAACACTCACACACACACACACACCACACACACATAAATGTACTTACGTGGAGGTTTATGAGTGTGTACATATATTTACTTTTCTAAGCTGAGACAGGATGGGACTCAAAGAGGTGGGCTCTTCTGCACATGACTTTCTAGAGTCTGGCCTACTTGTCCGAGGCCAGCTCTTGGGATTCTCACATTGCCTCCACACTCCACACATATCAGCCCCCTCTGTCTCTACTGCAGAGAGCCTGGTATTTACCCCTGCGGTAAAGCCTCTGTAGGATCTGTTCTCCCCGACTCTCGGTCTTCAGATGCCTGTTTCCTTATCTGTCATTCAGACCTCAGCCTGTCTGTCCCTTCCGTAATGACTGTTCATTCTTCTGCCCTTACGCCCCTATGGGGTCTGATTCCCATCCCCTGGTATGTGGTTTCATGGCCCTTCCAAGCATATATCAGACAATAAAACATACTTATTCCTTACTTGCTGGGTAGTGATTTCTAAAACACAGGGTCCACAAGGGTGTATATTTTCCCTGCTTTATTCTAAGGAATGTGGGTGCTTAATAAATATTTCTTTAATGCTAATAAAAATTTTGTATTTTTCTTATTTAAACTATTAATTTATTGTATGACCAACACCCTTAGAATTAAGATCTGTGAAATACGATGTTTTTGTCTGCCTTCTTCACTATTTTATCTAAAGTACATAAGAAGTGCTTGGCAAACATAGAAAGAACTCAGACATATTCAATTAAATGGTGTGTTTGTCATGGGATAAACAATTATTTTTTTAAAGATTTTATTTATTTGAGAGAGAGAGAGAGCATGGAGGGAGAGGGAGAGGGAGAAACAGTCTCCCTGCTGAGCAGAAAGCCTGACGTGGGACTCAATCCCAGGACCCTGAGATCATTACTGAGCCAAAGGCAGACACTCAACCCACTGAGCCACCCAGGTGCCCCTAAGCAATTATTTTTTAAGTTACTTCTAGAGCTTACACATTTCGGCCTTACCCAACATTAAAGCTACACCATATAGCTAGTAGATTTTACTGTACCTGGGTAAGTTCTTCACGAGTTTATCCATAGATCATAATCAAAGTGATTTGAAAAGTAATGTAAAAAGGTGGAAAAGAATTACAATACTTAACGCTTGCAGATGTCCATGGAAACACACCCTCTTATACATTGTTGTAGAAACCTTGGATACCAGTATTTATAAAGGGCATCTTCACATTTTAAAAATGTGCAATGAAAAATGAAAATGTACAAATTTAGCAATTATAGTTTTAGAAATTTATCCTAGTTATATAAGTTGACTGCTGTATCAGATTTCTGCACAAGAATTTTTAGTACAGAGTTGTTTTAATGTTAACAGAAAATGGAAGTATTCTGAATGTTATAAAATTAATCAATGAAGGAATATTGAGATAATGGAAAACTGTGACTTATAGGCACAAAAATGAGATTCATATTTTCTAACATGGACATATTTGGATAATTACAGTGTTAAAGGAAACAGGTTTTGAAATATATAGCATCATGTATTTGATAATATTTATAATTAGTGTATACCCTAGCTATGTAAACTAAAAAGCTAACTTGATGAGAAGTTGGGTCCTCGGTTGAGCTGGATAGGAACCAGACCAGCAGGAACATCCATGGAATCAGCCTGAGACGCAGGAAGATACATCTGGATCTCTACAAATGAAAATCTCCAGCACTGAGTATCGAGGTACGAAGCGGGGAGACGTGAAACTGCGCACAGATATCGGAAGCTAAACAGAAGGGGGAGGGAGCCGCCGTGTCAGGGCGCCGGAAAGCGGTAGCCACCTGCACGGGGGAGCGGACAGACCGCGGACCCACACACTTGAGACAGCAGACTGAGAACGGGAGCTCCGGGAGCGCACGCGGGACGGCTGGCGGTTGACGGGCCACCTGCACAGGGGAGCAGGCGGACTCGCGGACGGCACCCGCGAGACAGCAGACTTAGAACGCGAGCTCCAGGAGCGCACGC
>NC_048223.1:46523726-46523818 GCF_002007445.2 Ailuropoda melanoleuca
GGCGACTGGCGGCAGGCGGGCTTGGAAACACAAAGGACAGAGACGCACCGGCCCTGGAAGTGAGGGCTGGGACGCCGGGTGTGGGGCGCACA